>NC_137217.1:27053978-27128978 GCF_949987685.1 Ammodytes marinus | reverse complement strand
TGTGGGCCCTCTGCGAAGCCTTTTTACCCAGGAAGTGGCGGTTAGAGAGAGTGGGAGAGAGGGGAGAGGGGAGGGGGGGGGTGTTTGGAGGAACAAAAACGTCGTAGGAGGCCAAGAGAAGCCGACATGATGAAGGTGGAGAATTAGTCTCTTCTCAGCTGGAGCGCCACACGTAGATTAAAGGAGCAAATAAGAAGGAAAAAAAATGGCCCATCCGAGGACACTCACACAGCCACATTCCAATAGTTCCTAAAGTCCCTCTCTCCCAGAAGAAAAACCAAACCATCCAAACAAACAAACAAACAGTCTAGCCTAGGCTGCCAAGTGCTATTACAACTCCAAGAACCTGCAGGTTTTCAAATTCATTTCCAGCCTCCAGTAAAGAAAAAATAAAACATAATCGTAAAAAAAGGTTCATATTTTGGATGGCGGTGTTTTTCCACGAGACAGCGGTTTTATTAAAAAGCTATGTCATAATCTGAAAGTAGAAGCTCCCCTCTTAACAGGAATGGCTCTTAAAGGACTGAAAAACTTTCCCTTAATAAACAAATGTCGGAGCAGGAGGGCTGCGGTCGCTCGGTGAGAGACGCCGTGACACAGCGCTCCGCAGCACGACACAGGGATGATTCTCACAGCGCTCTTCTATTAGCTATTGTCTGGGTAAATAAGTGGGAGTGTGTGCAGTGTGTGTGTGTGTGTGTGTGTGTGTGTGTGTGTGTGTGTGTGTGTGTGTGTGTGTGTGCGCTGAGATGACTAAAGATGCATTGTAAAACGCTTTAGGAGTATTGGATAGCTTGCAGGGGGTTGCTGGTGGTGGGCGAAAGGTGCTGTGTATGTGTGTGAGGAACTAAATAGCTTTCTTCTATTTACACTAAAGTAGATACACAAAGTTAGTGAAACTATTGTATATTGTTGCATAATCAGGTCGTACAAACTAGGGCTGAAACTAACAAATAACTCCTATTGATTATTTTGTCAATTATTAGGTAAATTAATAATTAAGTTTGTGAGATGTCAGAAATTTAGGCAGCTGCTAATGATGATTTTAATTTTAATTTTTTGGAATTGTCGTCTATAAAATGGCAATGAAAAAGCTTCACCATAGGCACCATGTTGTAGTTACCATCCAGAACTGAGAGGGACTTTGTTTGGTCCAATTAACAGTTCAAACTCCAAAATATTTAATTTTCCTTCACAAGAGACAAAGAAAAAACAAAAATTCTCACATCTGAGAAGCAAATGTTTGCTTGAAAAAATTACTTTTTGGTTGGCAAATTAATTTTTTCTGTCAATCAAATAATCAATCAAAAAAATTGGAGGCGGACAACTCATATGTCTTCAAATGTACCAGTTAATTCAATAGATGGTCCGAACCCCCTGGAATTATTCAATCATGTGAAATAGCACAAGAAAGTAACTTGGGGGGGGCTCATGGTGTAGTGGTTAGAGCATCCCCCTAGAGGCTCAGGCCTCGCAGCAGACCTGGGTTCGAATCTGACCCGTGGTCAGTTCTCTGCATGTCATTCCCCTCTCTGCCCAATTTCATGTCTGTCTCTCTGCACTGTCAATAAAGCCTTCAAAAGCCAAAAAAAAAAAAAAAAAAGAAACTCAGGTGTTTTTGACTGAATGACAAATCAAACCAAAATCAAACCACTTCTGATGTACAGTCTTTTTCTCTGGTCTCACCTCTCTTGTGGCAGCTCTTCAGCAGGTGTCCCTGGGGCTTGTATGGGACCCCTGCCAGCTTGGCCCCGGTGCTACCCAGCCTGGCCCGGCCCAGGGGACTGCCGTTCTGCTCCAGACGGGGCAGTTTGGCTGGAGGGGCCTTGGCCTCTGACAGGCTGTTCACCAGGTCAGAGGTCTCCTTCCCCAGACACGCCTCGCTGAGATGGTCCATCATTCTCAGCACCTTGGCTCACTATCACCTGGGGGGGACACAGAGAGAGAGAGACAAGGGATGATTCAGCTGTACATCCAGGGGGTGTGTGTGTGTGTGTGTGTGTGTGTGTGTGTGTGTGTGTGTGTGTGTGTGTGTGTGTGTGTGTGTGTGTGTGTGTGTGTGTGTGTGTGTGTGTCTGTGTGTGTGTGTGTGTGGCAAGATGAAGAGCTGAAAGGTGATTCAAGAGAAGAGATGAAAAAAAAAATCTCTTGTGTTTATATCTCTGACATGTGAAGAAATAATTTTTTTATAGAGCACAAAAAGTCATTTAAAGGTGGAGTCAGTGATTCTGCAGAAAGCTTGTTTTCAAATTCTGTGAAAATCTCTTCACGATGTGCTACCTGTCCATACTGTTTGTGCACTGAAAAAAAAAATCCAGTGTTACTACACAGCCTGGGCTCTGTAAACGGGAGGAGATATTCAATGATTTTGACTTAATGTGATTTTGACAACAAACATTTTCCAGAATCGCTGACTCCACCTTTAAGTAGCCAAAACCTCTGACAAAAAAAAAAGGCCCATTGCGGCAATATACTGTCAATTCGCTTCAGAGTTATGTCGACGTTTCCGTGCGGCTGTAATGTTCCCATTTTTCAACAGCATGTATTATGTATGGGTGTCCCGCTAGAGATTCTCATGCGATTTGGGGGCAAACAAGCCACGGGTTTTTTTTAGTGCAAACACTTTAATTTGCTGGGAGATTCCACTTGAGTGAGTCCAGAGCAGTTCAAGGAACAAGGTTTCTGCTGCTGGCTCATGCAGAGAGAGAGAGAGAGAGAGAGAGAGAGAGAGAGAGAGAGAGAGAGAGAGAAACTGTAACGTAAAACGGTTTCTGAGTCACTCGGTGTGGATTCACATGTATTCATGACGCAGCTCGGAGGGAAAAAGGCTACAAACGTCATATCAAAGTGACAGACAGAGACACACACACACACACACACACACACACACACACACACACACACACATATAATATTAGTTGCATGACTTTACAGGTGTGACCTTTTTTTGATTTTGCAAGTGCATTGAAGTACGTCATTTATTTCATTGTATTTAATATTTTTTCTATTAGGCTAGATTTTTCTATTTTTGTAAATTCATCTTTGTATTCAGTTTTTGTAACTGTGAGCATGCATTTCATAAACTCAAACTGCATGACAGGTAAATATAAATGAGGAAGATTTGGAAAAGTTTGACACAGTTGCTGACTCATTAGAAAAGCATATCCATCAAAAGTTCAAGGGAGAAAGGGAGCGGAACGGGAGAAACAGTGGCGAGGGAAAGGTGGAGTCTGTGTGTGGCAGCTTTAACCACAGGTGCTTTCAACACACACACACACACACACACACACACACACACACACACACACACACACACACACACACACACACACAGAGCCACTGAGTGTGTGAGGCTGCAGCTCATCATTCCGTGCATTATTTGAACTCCCCAGATACAATCAATCTTCATAGGGAGATGCGCTCGGTTATAAAACTGCAATGCAAAAAAAAAAATAGAGTAATTATGGCTGATTGTGCACGCAGGTTAACGCACCGTGCTGACAAACGTGAACTGGAATGCAGTTTGTCAAAGAGCGAAAAGGGCAAAATCATCCACCCCCACGCTGAAAGATCACAAACTCCCCCATTCATAACAGGCAATGAGGCAACTAATTCTCCACAAATAGGGGAGTGTGGTGGGGGGGGGGGGGGGGGGCAGAGGAATCCAGACCCGGATACAGTCCGGATCCAGGTTAGGATTTTTAAATGACCTTAAAAGACACACACACTCACACACTCAGTCACACACAGAACAGTAGCAGTAGTTCAAATACACACATCACCCCTTAAAGAGGCAGTTTAAAGGGAAGACAAGTTGAGAGAGAGAGAGAGAGAGAGAGAGAGAGAGAGAGAGAGAGAGAGAGAGAGAGAGAGAGAGAGAGAGAGTGAAAAAAAAAATCTTCCACACCAACCTGAATCGCAGCACTCCAGCACTGGGGAGCATAAAACAAACGCGTCTTCTTCAAGTTTGGCCAGGGTAGAAAAAGAAGAAAAAAAGAAAAGAAAAAAACTCCCAGGTCTTCTCTTCTTGTTATCGCTTTGTCCGTTTTCTCTGCATGTGCATGACAGCAAAAGGCTTTATTAGCCTAGGATTATTAGGCTATTACTATTTACCCCCCAGAAAAAGAAAAAAAAGAGGGTAAAATCAGTGTTTACAAAGAGGCTTTCTCTTGCTCTTCTTGGCACAGGTCTGACAGGCGATGCGAGCAAACAACAACCCAGGTCTGTGACAGAGACGGCGAGGTCGAGATGGACCGTGATAGGCGAACATTGGTAAGCGGTTAATATGTGTGCGCGCATATGTGTGTGTGCATGTGTGCGTGTAGGTGTGTGCGTAAACCCCCCTAACGTTAGCTAATTCCGTCCAACTGGAGGATAAAAACGGCAAGCGTATCCGTCAGAAACGGCGGCGACATTTAGCCCAAAGTGAAGCAGGATCGGTTACAAGTGAAAGGCGACTTCAAGGCAAGCTGCTTCTTTTTTTTTTTAGTTTCGGCACGAACAACACAACATCCGAATCGCTACATCGGGCGGGCAAGAGCAGAGCAGTGGAGCAGTGAGCCGTAGGTCCCCGGCACACACATACACACACTCACACACACACACACACTCCCGGACACAGTTGTAATGATAATACGCGCCGTACCGTTCAGTGTTCACGGAGGAAAAAACAGCGAATACCGTCGGGCTTGGCTTCACATTCAGACTGACTGATAAATAGCCTAAACTAGGCTACTACACATAACAAGAAACGAGAGACAGACAGTGTGGTTCTAATTGCTATCGCGTTTTGGAAGGCGATGTGGAGAGACGATATGCGGACAGTCGGAACAGGTTCGCCAAAATAAAACAAGCAGAAGGGAGGAGGAGGAGGAGAGGAAGGAGGCAGATGAGAGAGAGCGATAAAGGGGGGGTCAAAAAGTGCGGTTTACTTTCCCGATGTCGAGGATAAATAAGGCTCGCTGTGGATGCATATGGAGAGCTGCTGGAGTAATAGCCTGCTGTAGGAGGTGTCCTGTGTGATGTTGGTTGGTTGGGGATCGGCGTCCGGACGGAGCTCCTCTCTTTCGCTCTGTGTGTGTGTGTCTCTGGCTCTCTCTCTCCCTCTCTCGCACTCCGTCTCTCCCTCTCTGTCCCCATTAAATTATTAGTTGTATTGACTCATCACTCCCCCCTCTCCTCTCATAGCCTACTCTACTCGCTACTGCCGCTCGTGCTGGTGCTTCCCCATTCTCCTCAATTCTGGTGGCGTGCTGGTGGCAAGAAGGGGTAAAAAAAATAGAAAAAAATAGGGGTGTGTGTGTGTGTGTGGAAGAGAGAGACAGGGATAAATAATCCCCCTTTTAATATAATAGTAGATTGATCATGTCCATATAATAAAGATTCCTCCTAATCTGAGTCCAAAAAGTCATGCCAGGAGACACATAAAGTGAAGAAAGTGGACATGGTGAGAAACCACACATACACACACCTAAGCACACGCAGCATGTGCCATGTGCACACATTCACGCACACGCATAGGGTAGGCCTACACACACGCGCGCGCTAACACACACACACACACACACACACACACACACACACACACACACACACACACATACATACAACACAGAGCAAAACGGTGGTGCGATTTCCGGCTGTGCGCGTAGGAATTTATAATCAGCTTGATTAGAGTGAGGCGGTCCTGCATTTATTACCCGTTACACACACAGATGCTCGCACGCACGCACACACATGCGCAATTTTATGCCTTGATTTATTGTGTTTTTTCCCCTTTTTTAAATTTTCTTAACTTTATGACCAAATATTTTTCCTAGTTTACAAACTTGTTTACATTCTAAGGTTAACTATTTGACCTCCAGTCATTCTGAAATAATCAAACATCACAAATGATTTGTGCCCTTTCCATTCACACTGGGCATGTCTCACACTGGGCATGTCTCAAGTCTGTAATACACTTTCATCACATTTGCCATAAACTGATATCGAACTTCACAAATCAAAAAGTGTACTAGTTAAATTAAGGAATATGCATTCATTCTTAGACATGGGCTATAATGCAAAAAAAAATGTATACATTTAATTAGTTGGTATATTGAACTAATACATTATACATATTCACGACAGCCTTAAAAAGTGGGAAGGATGGAGAGTTATATCCCTGTCTGTAGGTTGGTTAGCAGTAGACACCAATGTTAAATAGATATCTCAGTCTAATATTTAGTTATTACATTGTGAATAAAATGCATATATCCTGGTATAATATCATCAACAAAGAAAGACAAAGTACATGTATTTCCTCTATTTCCATATAAAGTAGATTAGTCTGCTAGCACTTGACATTTGCTAACACATAGTTTAAACTCTATATATCACAAATTATAAAAAGTGATTTATGGTACAATGTCCTAACACTACATCCATGGGAACTATGCTCTCATCAAACAAAAAAAAACATGGCTGACTGTTCCCATCTCACTGTTGTCATTCTGATATATTATCTCCCAAACTTTACCTCCATAGCACGTCGCACTGTATTATGTCAAACTGGATTATACCACAATATTAGACAAGCTAATCTCTGTTGATATTGTCAACAAAACCCTGAACTGTCAAAGTGGAGGATGAACAGACAGGAGGTAAAGGAAGAGAGAACAGAGGAGGCATGTTTACAGGCTGGCGAGCGACACAATCTCTGCAAACAATAGCAAGCTGGAAGGTCTTTCTCCACTCAAGCTATTGTTATTAGTTTGTAATTATTTCATGAACCCTTCCCTGCTGGCGGGCTTTGTCGCTCCCGACCAAAACTGCAAAACATATCAAGATAAGGTAATCTCTGTTGATATTGTCAATAAAGGCCCGATATGGTGTTTGCACCTAACCTTAAGGTGGTCTAATGATAACTGGTTCACTTTGACTTTATGAGCCTGGACTAATATCTGGTGAACACACAGATGCAAACGCACGCGCACACACACACACACACACACACACACACACACACACACACACACACACACACACACACATACACATACTGATACACACACACACACACACACACACACGCATGCCCACGCAAACACGCACGCACGGACGCACACATACAAATAAACACACAGACAGGCGACAATAAACACATCAATGCTGTCTGCTACTGTGAGGTGCAGACATTTTTAGCTCTCCATCTTCAGCTCCTATAAAAAGGTGTGAGTGTGTGGGGCAAAGTTCATTGTCAAGACCACATGGGTTTTCACTCTCACACACCCACACACACACACACACACACACACACACACACACACACACACACACACACCCACACACACACACACACACACACACAGTAAAATATATAGATACTGATATCATATAAAAAATTATTCAGGGTAAGAGCAATTAAACATAAAACCAAAGAAGAAAGAAGTATTCATTAATTCATCACCAGTTTGCAATAGATTGAACTTTCTAGCTTTTTGCTGTTAGCGATATATGAGCCAAAAATCAAACAAGCGCGCCTGTCCAGGTTGTGTAAGAACAACAACAGGAAACCATCAGAAAACAGGAAGCGTGTTGTACACCTATCGCGACGGCAAAGCCAGAGGTTGAGTGAGCCGAGCGTAGAGGTCAGGCGCTGTGTGAAACATAACGCCGAATGCTTAGAGAGAGATCTTTGCAGGGCTCATAAGACTCCTTTATGCGTGAGACCGTAAACACAGTGATGGTATATATATATATATATATATATATATATATATATATATATATCGCCACACACACAAAGCTGTTGTCTCATAAACAATGCAAGACCGCAGACGTGAGCCTGTCAGCTAGGCAGGAACCGCCGTCACGTGACAAAAACTCTACGGAACAACTGCAAAGAGAAAAATCCTTCATACAGTGTTTACGGAAGGTGTTTTACGCTGCAGTTTTGAGGGGAAATCAGACCAGAGTCCTTTTTTAAAAGAATTTCGAAATCAGATCAAAGAACACATGGCGGAAGAAGTGATGTAGTGTTGTATCACTCACTACGCAGGAGCAAACAGTACAGTTTTACACCTCTCATTCAACCCCATTGCTTCTGAAACCAAATCATTGTTCCACCCACCCAATGCGAGGTTCAAAAGTATGCTATTTTTTTTTTAAATACACTGGCATCCAAAAAAGGCTGCATTAGGAATTCAGTGCAGAAGGCCAGCTGTAGCGGAGAAGCTTTTAACGGAAAAGAAATGCAACCTTTCGGACCTGAAATGGAACAATGTCTTGCACATTTTTTGACACTTGGTTATAGCGGGAGGCTGTGTGTCTTGAGGGGGAGGCTGCACTTGTAAAAAGGGTCCCACGTCTGTGGCTTTTTCTGACAGGAAATGGAAGAGTCGTCGTACCTGCTTGTATTAGACCAAGATGTGTTTTTTTTTTCTAATTCGAGAGCAGAGGCCGAAGCACAGATTCAGTGATCACTTCTTATCTAGCGTGGACTAGCTGTGGTGTTAAGTGTGGTTAAATACATCTGAATAAAAGACCCAAAACTGTTGATAAATTATTATATTTTCAGAGAGTCCTTCTTTAAGATGTTCACAAAGTCACAAACGAAATGACAGGTTTTTATTTGAAAGTGAAATTGACCAATGAATCATATTGAAGTTAATGTCTACATTTAGCTCGTTGCTATGTGATAGGTACTGTACATTAAAACGAGATTAAATTGTCGTAAAACATTTTTTGGGGAGGGACAATTTTTTTATAATAAATAATTAATATAAGGTAGTAATTTCTCTCTAATCGTATGGGCGATTATATATTATATTATATTATATTATATATATTTTCCAAAATGTCCTCTGTTGTGGTTCATTGGTGTCACTGTGATATGTAGAAACATGAATTGCTCAAACAGGCTGCAGCCCAACCCTCCACACACACACACACACACACACACACACACACACACACACACACACACACACACACACACACACACACACACCTCAGCATCACCTACACCTTCACTGGATCGCATCACTACATGTTTTCCCCGTTACCATGTTTTACACGATGTTCCGTTTCCCTCTGTTATTTTGTTGTTGTTTTTCCTTGGCCACGGTTAGCAGCGTTTTTTGGAAAAAAAACAGGAGGGACGGTAGCAAAGCAGAGCCATTGTCAGGCAAAATGCTCTTTTCTCTCTGGCATGACGCAAGCAGCCGCAGTCATTTCCACTGTGATTGTCGGGCGCCATCAGAGAGCATCGATAACCCCTGCCAGGCCTTGGCACCAGCCAACAGGTGCCGGCACTGCCAGCTAGGGTTGGCATGACGCTCCTGTGAAAACCCTCTGACATCCAGAAGGGCACAGATTTGCACTGAATGCACCACTGAATCAACACTGCTGATTATCAATTAACATATACCGTTTTGTATCGCACAGAATAGAGGAGGGAAAAATGGCTTTTTGAAAAACACAGAAAAGCCTGCTTAAAAATACTAGCCAGTGTGCTGTGTGTTATAATCATGCGCTGTTGAATACAGATTTAGCTCTGTTCAAGGTGGGGTTTTTCACAAGCCTGTGCGGCTTTGTGCCGGGCAGATACAGTATACGTGGTAGTGAGCTCGTCATTTACGCGGGAGTGTAATTGTTTGAGGAAAAATATTTTTTTGTGCCCGTTTGGCTGCGTTTGTAAAGAAAAAACCTGAAAAAATGACGCGAGAAACACGACGGACCGGATGCTAAATTGCAACAAAAGACACCTCGTATTTAAATGTCAGGAGTCATAGCATTACACCGCAGTTACATTTCATCGTTACAGTGTGCATTACCACAGGCACAGCATGTTCTCACCATAATACACTTATCACACAATCACATCTGGCCTGATGCTTTCTACACCACATGTGTGTGTGTGTGTGTCTCAGGAGGAATTAAATATTATGTCTGTTTTCTTTTAGAAGACACTAATAATCAACAGAAAAAAGGGCTGAAAGGATTGAAGATTAATAATAAAATGTTACATTGTTTCTGAAACATCTTTATTTTCTGTGTCAAGGCGGAAGCCGGCACCGTCGCTAACCGTACGTAGGTGTTGATGTCTTCATGCTCGCCCCTTGTGATGCTTCTAATGGGCATTAATACGATTATTTGGATTACCAATACAAATTAGTCTGCGCATCCAGTCTGAGCTATAACGCAAGCAGCATGGGGCTAAGAGCCGTCACCGGTTTGACTTTGAGCTCTTTTCTGCAAGTGTCTGCCATAATAAAACACACACACACACACACACACACACACACACACACACACACACACACACACACACACACACACACATAAACATAATAGTATTATTAGTGTCTGCAAAAGGATTTTAATAATCTGTCGGGGGAAACGTGTCATAGCACGCCTGCGTCAGTGTGGGTGCACGGATGAGACAAGATGTCACGTGCAGTAAAAAAAGGAATCCGAGGGTGGTGTACAGTAGGTGCCGTGCAAAACCGACAAGCTGTTAAATGAGTATTAAAAGATCAGAATTCTTGTCCAAACAAAAGTGCTGTATTGATGCAGAGGTAAAGATAATATTTCATAGATTAACAGTTAGGAGTTAATTCACCCTAGAGGGAAGGCATTTGACTTTTCTGAACACATTGTTTAGTGCTGTCGGCATGTAGGTCATTATGTGGGCAAAACAAGTTTCAAGATGTGTTAAAAGGCTCCAGACTATAGCGCAACCGAACATGCTACTGAAACTAAATGTTGTGATTGTTAATATAGAAGTAAAGTCTACAGATCCAACATACTGAATGATTACTTCTGCTGTAGAGTAATGCGTCATCAAGTTGTCGGGTAAGGTCTCACTTCGCTCACTGTCTTCCAAGAAACTCTATTGTGTTTTGTTTTATTCGACTGATCTTCCTGCAAAACTGTTGCACAATATCACAACCCATCTTGACTTCCATATAAAGAGGTCACAGGGCCGAGGTGGTGATTAAGCCACAATAACTGACTTAATCAGTTGTTAAGAGGCGAGACACAGATAGACCGAATATTCAAAAAGGAACATATCCTCCAAATCAAATCACTTTCATGTTTTTCCATTAGCCTCTCTCTCTCTCTCTCACACACACACACACACACACACACAGCCGACGTGGCTTTCAATTACTTGTGTGAAATAAGGTGATTTTCTACAATTTTCATCTGTC
This sequence comes from Ammodytes marinus, assembly GCF_949987685.1. NCBI lineage: Eukaryota > Metazoa > Chordata > Actinopteri > Uranoscopiformes > Ammodytidae > Ammodytes > Ammodytes marinus. The sequence goes on along the minus strand of NC_137217.1, from coordinate 27,117,783 downwards.
CGCGTTTTTTCGGTGTGGGAGGAGGGAGAGAAGAAGAGTGAGAAAGAAAGAAAGAAAGAAACAAGGGGGATGTAATGAACTGAGAGTCGACTCCTAAGTGCTTAATTGTTTTTATAATCACATGAAGTCGACAGAAATAGCAGCCGGCGCGAGTGGTCTCTCTCGTCACCTCAGGTCTGCTGACAGGAAAGGCCTTAACGCCAGTTGGCCTTCACATACGGGTCTGTGCGTGGCGCCCGCAGAACACAAACATAGCTATTTTATTTTTTTCCACCTCTCTCGTCGACGTGTATAAGACATTCACCGCTGCGCACACACACACACGCACACACACACACACACACACACACTCACACACATCTCGTTCTCACATCGTAACTGCTGCACTCTCGACGCCCACCCTTACGATTTTGCGGTGTTAACTGTACACAATGCAACTCCCACGCAGATGCACGGCTCAAACACACACACACACACACACACACACACATGCATATCCGCTCAGTGGTGGCGGCGAGCGAGCTTCGTTTTTGCACTGTCGAACGAGGGCTAAACACCACAGCCAACCTTGGGGTTATCGGGTCCACATTGGGCATATTTCCCATCGAGTAGAGTCAGCTCAGGCCTGTGTCAGTCCCACTAACATGAATCTTTATTAACAGATTTAGAAGTGCATAGCTCCCTGAGAGGACTCTTGTTTTTGTTTATGGCGGCCTGTCCCTCTCACGCTCTCTACGCCCTTTATCGAATTATAACTAACTAATTAGTCATAAAACCATCAACGGTCATCAGACACAGGGAGTTTTTTTTTTGTTTTTTTTGAGAAATTACTTTTCTATCACTGCTGGTCCGGTCACCACATGACCGAATAATTTAGATCTTAATTTCTGCCTCGTGGATTGCTACAAATGAACAATTAATAGAGTTAGTTAGAAAAGACAGTGGTGTTTGTGTAAGGCAGAGAGAGCGAGAGAGAGATAGAGAAAGAGAAAGAGAGAGGGCAGACTGTAAGGTTGACCCCGTCCTGCTGGGTTGTGGGGAGAGACAGTGAAGGGCACAGTACCAAGGCCTTGTGGGGAGTTCTTGGGAGTGTTAAAGAAATGAATGCAGGTGACGGGATGGTGTTACTGGTCTCAGTGTGTGAGAGAGTGGAGCTTGCTATACGCTGAGATGAAAGGAGAGTTGGGATACTGTACGTGCATGTGAGGGAGAAAGCACCCTCTTAATATGGAGGCTCACAGGCAGAAGTACTGAATAAGACATGCAGACTTAAGGATGTGGTTCTTTATCTAAATATTTTTTTCTTTTGCATATTTAATCCCTTGTCAAAGGATTGCATCGTGCATCCGCTGACGAACAAAACAGTTGATAAGGCAAGGGTGTGTGTGTGTGTGTGTGTGTGTGTGTGTGTGTGTGTGTGTGAGACAGACAGACAGACAGAGAATACAGTATCTGTTGAAATTGTTTCATTGGAGTATGTGGGTGGGTATTAACAACCTGATCTTAGCAGGATGCGCTTTCCTCTAAATCGCTCTCTTTTTTCATATATGAACAAAGGATTCAGAAAAACCTACACAGATTGGATAAAGACAAGCGTCGGAATAAAAGACAATGATTATTTTTTTCCCTCTCAAGAAATACAAATATATGTATGGTATGTATGTACAGTATAATAATGTGATTTGAATTGTGAAAACTTCAATGTATATGCTCTCCTAAATGACATTTGCCACGGTAGCATGAAGCCATGTAAATAACGAGAACAACGGGAGAAATCTAACATAGGAGGGATTTCATTTTAGTAAAAAAGCGTGACAAAACCGATATGACGGACTTTATGCTTTTTATCTCCGGGCGAGGACACGCCAACCCATTCGGCAAAAACGGGGCTGATTGTCAGCACCCAAAGACAATGTGACGCTTTTATCACTAAGCCTAAGGAATCTGGATCAACAGTATGCTAAACATATGCCAGAATAAATGCAGTCAAACATGCTGGGACAACATAACCCCCCCTCTTGTCCCTTCCAACTCTCTCTCTCTCTCTCTCTCTCTCTCTCTCTCTCTCTCTCTCTCTCCTTTTTTAATTTTTTATAAAGAACTTTCCAGATAATGACAAAATGAGTTATAACTCCTGAATCACACACAGTAAGCGCTCACCCAGGGTGGTATGTCTGTCTGTAGCCGTGAGAATGGGGCGGGGAGGGGGGGGGGGGCTTTCTTACATATTTTGAGCCGTGGAATGCAGCAGCGGTCCCTATTAACACACCAACCTTTTCTTTTCACAAACTAGTTGCAACATGTCATACAAAAAAAATGCTGCAAATCATTGTTATCTTTCTCCTCTATTAGCAATCATAACAGAGCTATTTCATACAGAGGAGGGATGGTGTGAGACAGTGTGTGAGACAGTGTGTGAGACAGTGTGTGTGTGTGTGTCTGTGTGTGTGTGTGTGGAGGGGTGGAATCCCCAAAAGAGCCACACATTAAAAAAACGAGACAGGCCTCTTATTTACTGGCGACAGTCTAATAAATACATTTGCTGGCAGCTAAACAGGTATTTACTCTGCGCCCTACCACAGGTATAATTTCACTGTTTGCTGAGCTGTTATTTTGCCACTGTAGCGATAATTATCGAGGTGGGTAAAGTAAGACGATTAATGGTTTTAGCCGAGATATCAGTCTCTGCAAGGGACTGAAACTCCCAGCACATATACTCAACTGTTCAGGGGGTTTAAAAAATCTGCATCTTTTGCTACGGGAAATAAAATAAAAATAGTCCATTGTAAGAAATCAAAGCGGTGTGCTGCAAACATGTATAAATATATAAAACATATTTAAAAAAAATGTTTTTACCCTGCAGCAATAATACTTTCCTTAAACATTTTTATAGTTTGCAGTAAGCATTAAAACTGATGATTCAGAGCAGATTTCAATATTCAAATCAAAATGATGAAGCACAATTATCATCACGTCGGAGCAGACTGCACAGCAACAAACAACAACGAGACACAATCACAACCTCGCTCTCCGATGTTACACACTAATTGGTCTCGAAGGGTCAAAAGACAAACTTTGTCGCTTGCTCTCGCCTTGTCTGACAACCTGCTCTCCATCGCCTGTTACATTAAGCTAAGACCTCGATTTTGAGAGCTCGGCACGCCAACCTGGCAACCACTGTATTGTGCTTAGCTAATCCCCGTCTATGCTTGGAGGGGTAAAACGGTTTAAAACGGTGATACGTAGAAGAACTCGTAGTCCTTCCACTGTTTCCCTTGGAACAACAACCGAACCTGGCAACCCAGGAGTGACGGTTAAAAAAGGAGCTGCCATGCAAAGTGTTACAGGGATTTAAAAGGCAAAAAGACAACAGGACATGCCTTGTCTATTTGTGAGCATTACGAGCCCATTTCCTGCCATTTCACTACTACAGTATACAGTGAATGCAGCGTGCACTAGTTTCGATTAGTTGTCATGAAAACCAAACTGAGCTCTAAGGAGGAGGGGGGGGGGGGTGAGTGTAACAAGGTTAAACCTGCAAGTTAAGAGTAATACAGGTAGAAAGGTAAGGAAACACTTAGGTGATTTCCCAGTTCCAAACCTAATTGTAAATCACAGTATGGTTATTGTAAGAGCCGTGAACACGACAGCAACGCATTCAGAAGGAATTAATTACACACTAATAAGCGGCGGCAGATGTTTTAGGCTTTACTGCTACTGGATCCTGTGTGACCTGGCAGTCATACGCCACTGCAGTTGTCCTCTCTCTCTCTTTCTCTCTCTCTCTTTCTCTCTCTCTCTCTCTCTCTCTCTCTCTCTCTCTTTCTCTCCCTCTCTGATTCTTATCATTCCTGCCAAACAAGTTTATCTGAAGGAAATTTTGGCCAAAGAGACTTGACATGCCTACATGTTACATGTGGATATGTATGCAAGCATTTCATTTTTTCGTATTGTTGTGTGTGTGTGTGTGTGTGTGTGTGTGTGTGTGTGTGTGTGTGTGTGTGTGTGTGTGTGTGTGTGTCTGTGTGTGTGTATGTGTGTGCCACTTTCTCAACCACAAACAGATACAAAATGTGTGATTCTAATGAAAGGACTCAGAGCCGGTGAGTAAGACCGAGAAAGTTTATGCTTCATCGTTCACAAGCGGCCGTTGAAAGGATTTTGTCTTTTTTGTCTGAAGACTTTCTTACAAGAAGTCACACATGGCAAAGCCTGAGACAGGAAAAGGGCTGTGTGTGTGTGTGTGTGTGTGTGTGTGTGTGTGTGTGTGTGTCATTGCGCTGTCAGAGGTACTGACCAGATAAGCCACAGCACCTTGAACTGAACACAGATCTGCAAGAGATGAAAGGAGGGAGCGCTCACCGGTTTGCTGTGCCACGACCTGTTTTTTGTTCCCATGATGCAGAGAGGTGCCACGCTTGACCTCCATAATCGCATGTGAGCGGAACAATAGCACACCACCTCCTGACAAACAACAGCAAGACAATAAACCACTGGCGACAACGCTGTAGGACTGAAGATCGGTACAAGATAATAATTGCCCTATGAAGTTTCTGATTAAACGCAAACTTCTTCACTGGATTTGATTGTGAATGATAATTTTCACACTTTGCATCATTGCTAAATTAACAAATGTAATAGTTAACAGTAATCTTAAGGTTAGATTACACCTACAGTAACAAACTCTAGTCTATGTAAATGAGTGTATTTGTGCTAATATCTATTCACTAATAATCTTGAATATCAAATTTAAAGCCACTGGCCAAAGCAGGTGTGTGAAATGTCAGCTATTTTCTAAAGGAGCAGAGAGTGAAACCATTTTTCTTTCTTAAACCTGTAAACCACAGAACACCGTTGCCCACGCAGTGTTAAGATGACAATACATGTTCTCATAACTGTCCTCTGTTTCTCTGTCTCCCTTACACACACACACACACACACACACACACACACACACACACACACACACACACACACACACACACACACACACACACACAATCTAACAAACGCACAAGTCTGGTCGTACCTGAAATGACTTTCTCAACACTGTGACTAAAGCCACAAGGCTGCAGACCAAACAGCATTTCTACACCATCTCTGTATCATCTCATCTACCTGGCTGCCTCACACCAAGTCATGCAGATAGATAGATAGATAGAGAAATACATTCATTAACTATTTGTTTCCCTGTGAATGCGTCAAACCTTTTTTATGCTATCTCTTTTGAGTCACTGCAGTGTCTATTTTATTTTTTAAGAGTTGCACAAAGTGCTTCACGCCCCACAGCAATAAAAGTGTTGGAGCAAGTTGACACGTAATTCAATATTAAGTACATGGAAAGAATAAATGAAGTGGCTCTAATGGCCCCCTAATAAAAAGTAGTAAAAGTAGATGGGCAGTTGGGCTGCAAGTATAGCTTCAGCATTTCTAATAGACATGTCAGCAGTTTCATTACTGCTGTGGTTTGTCAACAGACAGTGGTGTGACTGTGCAATGAGTAAGAAATGAAAGCAAAGGCCCCTCCTGTCAAAAGTCCTGACACAAAAAAATAAAATAAAAATATTTCAAAATAAGATTCATATTGTGGGAGAAAAAAAGAACTCTTGGTTCCTACAGTGACCAGGTCATGAGCAGCGGTGGCAGCATCACTTCTCGCTCCTCTGCTGCGCCGCGGAATAAGTTGTTAAATGAATTAGAGGAGATGGATGTACTTAACCCCGCGCCAATATCACGAGTGCTTTGCCTATTCGTGCAGAAATGACACAGGGCCTATTTCTGAACATGTATAATTAGATGGCAACACTAAAAAAAAATAATAATCTGAATGCGTGCGTGCGTTTATATTGACCATCATGCATGCAATCCATATTCTGTATTTTTTTAAACCACTTTATGAAACATTAAACATCCTTTGCAGCCACTTTTGGGGCTGTGTGGGTGTTTAAGTGATTTGGAAGATCGGTCTGAAAAATGCTTTTAATTCGTTTACAGCCGAGTGGTGTATATCCTTCTAAATGCACTTTATTTGTACGAGTCGCGAGAAGAAATAAAGCACATCTAAAACATATGTAGACACATTTGGATAGAAAGAGCGACACAGTGAGAATGACAGCGAGATAATTTATGGCAAACGCGTGTGTATAGTCTACACGATGGGACCGTACCTTTAAAGTCAGCAGTCGCGCGACCTCTTGTTTTCCATCAAAAGTTGAACAACCTCTTGACACCGCTCCACGACCGACGAGAGATCCAAAAATAGGCAGCTGCTCTGTGGGAGGGGAAGAAAAAAAGTCAAAAGTCCTATATGGTTGAGGATAGGTGGTGGTGGTAGGGGGGGAGAGAGAGACGGGGATTTGTCTTGAAGAAAAAACCGCACCGGCGTAATAGGGGTTGAAGTTGGGGAGCGCACTGCACTGCACGGCGGATGGAGCGCAGAGGAGAGTGGCGGCATGCGAGGAGGGCTGCTGCTTTGAGAGGGTGGCAGGTAAACGAACCGCCCCTCCCCGTTTTCTGATGCTCAAATCGATGATTTGCCAGCTGTGGCGCAGCTTGTCTCATTGCCCCACTTTGGTTTTTACAGCCGCTCCTCTCTCGCGCGCGCTGCTCTCCGGGGAACGAGAGAGAGAGAGAGAGAGAGAGAGAGAGAGAGAGAGAGAGAGAGAGAGAGAGAGTCAGTGCTGCCAGGAGAGCTCTTACACTCATTCATTTTCATATTTACACGCCACATGTTTGCATGTCAAGAAGAAGAAGATGGAGAAGGAGAAAAAGAAAAAAAGTCTGGTAAATAGTCGATTGCGTTTTGCTCAGTGTAGAGTCAGAGCCTGTTGTTTTAACAGCGGAGGGCAACCTGCCAGCTTTCCTCCCCGCACACCTGAGCGGAATATGAAACCATAAAGCCCCGGTATATAGTCTGCTATACATCAGATGCTCCTATCGACATAAGAGCTGGTTATTAAAATGTGTTTTCAATGCCAAAGTGTGCAAACATAATAATATTAAGAATAATTTCAAAAATAAAGTTTCCAATATTAACAATGCTTGTTGAAAGAGAGACAAATGCTGCAGTTGCGTCCTCCAGCTGTGTTTGCCGAAAGCTATTTGTTCCATTAATTTTCTCCAATCTAAACAAGAGGCTTTAAATGGGAAATAATAATTATTCTGACTATTTTTTTAATGCACCATTAATAAACCAGACTCATTTTATGTTATCAGTGAAAGCCGGTATTTTTTTACTGTCTCAACTTAGTTTAACTTCGGCCAACACACACAGACACGCGCGCACAGACAGCCTCTCCATCACATTTTAAGAATCCTACCGCGGGCCCTCTCCACAAAAATATAATAAAAATCATCGCTTAAGGAATGCAAATGTGTACACATTTACGCGGAGAGAAGAATAATATGATTTATTTTTCTCTTTTCTTGTACATATTTAAGGACAAAGCCTGAAGCAGAATCATCGGAGGCACAGAGGACAGTGATAACGGAAAGCAAAAAAAAATTAAAGATTCACCATAGTCTCGACATGTTTTCGTGCTATTTAAATAGATTTTCGGCTGTAACTATATTGACTTCTGCGTGAAAAGTGTATAATATATGTCGCTTTTTTTCACTGCCAAAGTCTTAAATTAGACGAGGAAAAAATCTTGAGTTTCAGAGAGTGGTAAATTAAATTAAATAGCCTTAATGAAGAACATATAAAAGTCAATGAGGAGAGAGAGTGTGAACGTGAGTGAGAAAACTTCTCTCCATGGCGATCCCTGTACATGTCAACATGTTGTACATTAATGTTTCCTGTAATAGATTTTCAAATCAGATATTTTAAATGTGTGTGTGCCTGCCTGCATGTGTGTGTGCATCTCCTGCACATGTGGTGAGCCCACAATGTGTGTGCATCACAAATTGTGCTTTGAATGCACTTATTTATTTGTGTCATTTGTGTGTGCTTGGATCCGTTTGCACCCTTGCACACATTCATATTCATGTGTGTGTGTGTGTGTGTGTGTGTGTGTGCGTGCGTGTGTGCGTGTGTGTATCTGTGAAATGATTGACAGTTTGCATCTGCACACAGGCTAACTGCTCTGCACTAGCAGGTGTGCACAAGCCCACAGGTAATGCAGCTGTTTACTTACAATAGGAATGTGTTTTTCTTTCCGAGTTTAGCATAAATAACACGCTTATCAATTTACATTTACACATCATTTACACATTCCCATTGAAAATAGAATGAGTGGGGTTAAAGAAAGAGCTAAAATAAGCCTAAACCATATGACAGAAGGTAATATTTGAAGGGAAGGTTTTAGCCTTAAAATAATGATTCTGACTGTCCGCATCGAGTTTATTTATCAGAGGAGATACAGAAGGATTGGAGCCTTTATAGTAAGCCGAAAGGTACAAATACTTCTCAGAAAAGTTTGGTTTTGGGACTCCACAAAAGTTTCACTATGAAGCATCTAATCTGCATTTAAAAAAAAAAATCGCAGAAAAACACACACACACTAACACATATACACACACACACACACACACACACACACACACACACACACACACACACACACACACACACAAACACAATCTCTACATATGATTCACACCCATGCTCTCTCCTGGGAGATTGAATGGGAATTGAAAAGTTCCAGTAAAAGAGATTCAAATTTGCTTTCTGCATAATTATAAATTCATGCTAACTTAGGGATGTTTTCATCATTACATACAACAGCTGGTGATTTCAATGGAGCCTGTGTGTGTTTTATCCAACAATTCATGTTGCTGCCTCTCGAAAGCCCACACACAGCTGCAGTTGTGACTTTGACCACAAGGGGGACCAGTGAGTGTCATCTTCAACAGAGAGTGGAGTGAGAGGAGAGGGGAATGGTGACCCTTCTCTCTTTTTAAACATTTGGGTTTCTGCTGTATAGAGACGGCCATGCCAATATTTATGATTTTTTCGATCTCAAAAAACAGCAAACCCCTGACCCCTTGCATTCAAACAGAGCAGATTATTCGTGCAGCAGGGCCGGGTGCGAGTTGTGGATGAGTTCCAAGATGTTAATGCAAATTGCTAGTGTGCATCTATGTTGCTGGAACATAAAGAGGGTATGTGTAAGGCGCAAGAAAAAAAGAACCAAACGTGTGTGAAGTGTAAACAAATCAAAGCAGACCTTGAGCTGAGACATTTCAAAATCGTCTGCACTTTTTTTTTTCTTTTTTTTTCTTGGAAAACAATAAACAGCACTTGGAAAATTACAAGGGTTACACACCCCAGAATTAATCTTTCCAACCCATAACTAAATAGAGAGACACTGTATGCCTCTCCATCAAGTGGGTATATTTTAATTACAGGCTATTGACTACTGAAAAGTAATTTGTCTCAGAAAGATGCCCAAGAGCTAAAAGACAGACGTCTCGTCTAAATCTGGAATGCTCCCGTCGCTTCTTCTTTATTTCGCTCTGGGTTTTGTGGTTAGCCTTTGCAACTGTCTTCAGTGGCTTTTTTCTGTATAATTGCCCAACCCTTTCAAAAGATTAACAAGGATTCCTGTGGAGACCAACACTTGTCTCCTCATAAGTACTGGATTTCCACATTATTTTGCTCCTTTGATCACCTCGGCATAAATTGAAAAAATGAAAAAAAAAAAATATTTATTCTCAGCCCTTTCCTTGCTCTTCTATTTAGCATCCTCTTGAATTTAGAAACAGAAGTATACTCCGCTCGCTCATCTCTGAAATGAAACACTATTAATCCTCATTTGCGCGCTGCCAAAGGAGGACAGTGGAGATGAGAGCCAATCGGAACAATAAAAGGTGACCCACGGCGGAGCACAGGCCTCCAGATGTTAATGGGATGTCAGTCAAACTGGGGCGAAAGAAAGAAAAAAAAAACAGCCAAGAAGTGTAATTACTGTGTGGTGTGAACTCTCACGTCAGCTGTGGCAGCTTAATGTCACTTTAGTACATTAGTGCATGTGGAGAGAGTCAGTCGAACACGGGCGGCAGTCGCACATATGTTAGAGGCAAAGTTGCTGGTTTTCATTCTTCAGGTATACTACCGAGGCGTTTCAGAAAAGCCCACACCTGAGAACTGTCAATCAAACTATGAGGGCAGTACTGGGAAGTATTCTTCCTTTAGTTCCCCGTTAATAAATCTGTCTTGTAGCCTATCTTCTTGAATCTCAATCACTTCAATATTCGTATCTCTCTAGACCACAGACATATGATCAAGTGGATTCAATCAGGGCCATCGTTAAACCACTTTAAAAACTGCCTTTGAACTAGAGGTGTAACAGAAGACTTTATTGATCCCCAGTAGGGAAATTAAGTAAGTCCTGACAACTGACAAGATGTGTATCAACTGTTGCCTATCTACAGCAGTGTCCTCCACATTTACTGTAATTTAATAGTTTTTTTTTCTTGGTTGGTTGGTTCCGTGTGCAGCAATTCATCCCTTAATGTAATGATTTCTATTAACCATAGTTATTTTGTTTAGAGTCCTGTTTTAAAGTCTGATGTTCGGTTGACCTATACATCCACAGCTCCCCCATGAGAGGAGTATTGTGCTTGCCACGTGTCTGTAAATTCAGATTTTGTTGGCGTTGCTTTGAAATAAATGAACGTTGTAGTCTTGACAAAGTCATCTCAACGTTTTTAATGTCCATCCCTCATTCATCATACAGAACATACGTAGTCATTACAGTCACTAGATGTACCCCTTATTATTTTTATGAGTTTTTGAGCAATTTATTTGGGCGCTTACTGAAGTTTAATCTTCCAAAGTGGGTATTGGAATCACCCAAACGTCCCACGGTTTATATATTGTGAACGTCTAAAATGACTTATCAAGGCCTGTAGTTTTGTTATGAGCTTGCTTGTGTCATTGAGGGCTACAGAGCAACGGTGAAGAGTGAAAATTAAATTAATGTATTCAAAAAATAAAGACAATGCTGCGTTCTTCTTGTAAATACTTGAAAACTAGTTTTGTCCGCTGATATTCTGATTATAAGTCAAGTTTGTTCTTATATTACACATTATGTTTTTTTTTGTTGTTGTTTTTTGGCATTTTCAAGCTTTATTATATAGTACAGAGTTGAAATGGGGAGACAGAGAGAGAGGGGGGATGACCTGCAGTAAAGCTCCACGGGTCTGATTTGAACCCGCGACCACTGCAACGAAGGCCAGAGCCAATATGGTACGCGCTCTATCCACTACGCCACTGGAGTGCCGCGTGTGTTCTTATATTGACGCCGAAAATAATGGCTGATGACGTGTCGGTGTATGTTGTAAATTCCCAGCTCATTTCAAAGAAACAGCTTTACAGACAATTTCAAGTGGGCAGAGGAGAAACCAAGCAACAGGTGTGAAGAAATGCTAAGGTAAGGGCTTTTTTTCTGATGTGACCATATGTTGAATCATAAAGCATATATCATTGTATTATTGACTTCAAGGAAGACACTATCTGCATGCAAAGGACTTTAAATTTCAGAAGCGATCTGTCATAGCAGCATCAAGAGGAACAAGCAAGTCCAAGATGTTAAAAGAAAAGTCATCTTCACACTACAACTACCACAACGGAAAAGTTATTGTAAGACATCTGTCTGTCACCTTCAGTATTTAACCTCCACTTTGTTTGAGTCAGACTTGCAACCAGTGCAGCCCCACAGAGATGGCTAGGCCGCTTGTGTTTTGACATGCATCTCAATGCGGGCAGTCACAGTGTGAGACACCCCCTTATCTCCTGGAGAGTCTATTAGCTGTGCTTAATTAAACAAATGTGATTAGACTGATCCAACCTCACACAACTGAATCCCCGGTAAAGAGTCAGTCATGAGAGGGTGGCCGCTGAGAGAGAGAGAGAGAGAGAGAGAGAGAGAGAGAGAGAGAGAGGGAGTCGAGTAACGCATGGCTTGGCTTTATTAATAGAGCCTATTACATACTAACTCGTACCGCTGCCAGTGTGGGTGATGTGTGTGGGGCAGCGACATTTTTTGAAGTTTGTCAATCACAGTTTAATGCCGACTGTCAAGAGAAATGAGGCTCGGAGTGTCAGGGATAGCGGTGATAAAGGATTCATTACTGGTTATTTAGTGTGAGATACGTGGGTGGGATTTAGCCACGGCTGTCAGTTGTAACCAGGTGGAAAGGCAACAGGGACATTTCTTTTTCACTAACTTGTTGAAGATGAATCACCGACAGAGACAGAGAAAGATGAGAGAGAAACTAAAGTAGCTCCCCGTGCTAATATATTTTAGGGGGATTTTTTTAACGGTGAGTCATTTCAAATCACTATCAACTCTTTCTGTCAAATCAATATAACTTCACTGCTCAGAAGGACTTACAAGAAGCAGAAAGATGTGGAATCTCAAGAGAAACTCAGTTAAAGTTTGAACTTCCTCTGACCTCTGCATCTGCTGAATTTGATTGTGCACTCATTATTCAATCACAGACGACGTACTAGATGTCCAGGGCAGGGCTGCTATTGGGGAAAAAAACAATGGTCTGTCTATGTCTGAGTGAGCCCATGGTTTCTGATGAGCCACCGCAGGTAATATGGCTCTGACATGTCATTGGGTCAAGGCCCCATCCAAACTAATGAGGCCTTCAATAGTTTCAAAGTTCAGGTAACAGTTCATCAAGTTCAGTCCATTTAAAATGATCTATTCAACTTTACTGTTTTTTGGGGGGAAATCGCTGAGTCCTGTTATAGTCTACTATTTTAACAAGGTCGTCATTGTCATTCAGTTTCAAACAGGTTATTTCATGACCAAATTTACATGCAGCCATTGAAGGTGCAGTCAGCGCTTCTGACGAATGCTTGTTGTCAAAATCAGTGAATATCTCCTCATGATCCACTACCTCTACGTACTGTGTGTGCAATGAATAAATAGTCTGGTGTTAATACACAGCCTAGGCTATGTAAACTGGTATGTAAATAAAGGGTATGTAAAGAAATGGGGGCAGGTAGGAGGCAGGTAGGTAGGAGTTTGTGACAAAAATAATCAATATTAAGACAAATATCAGAAGAAAAGGGAGAAAAAAAGAAAGAAAAATAACATTTCTAAGCTGATTCAACTTGAATGACAAACTATTGACAAGATTTTGTTTGGTAAACTAAAGCTATATAAAAACTATAATAAAAAGAGCAATCATGATGATACTAGTGCTCATTTCATGTTAAGAGGAGACAATATATTATCCTATACATAAGCAAGACATCCCACATCAGAGGATGTATTGAGGTTACATTGTTTTGTGTACCATGTTATGGTATCCCACATAATTATATATAGGGCAGGTAGGCATGATGTAACCATGGCAACTTATGTAGGCACTAGGGCACACCTGGGTCTGAGTGAAGGGGAGAGAGTTTGTGTGGTTGTGTGTGTGTGTGTGTGTGTGTGTGTGTGTGTGTGTGTGTGTGTGGCGTGAACTACTTTGCAAACACGGTGGAAGTTGAAGCTTCGTTGGAGACGTCAAAACACTGGAGCACAGCATCGAGACTCTAATTCAATTAACTGGAGTCCGTGTAGTGAGATACTTAAAGGCACAGCACTGTTCAACCGCTGCGTGGGGAATGTTAAGTACACACATGTTGTTGTTAGGTGTACAGTGTGTTTCGCTGGAGAGATTTGAATAGGACACCTAATTTCTTCTAATGTATATTGACTATATATGATCATGACATTATGTTGCTATTATTAGCGGCATTAATGAGAGGAAGTCTGCATGAATGTAACTGCAGAATCTAAGAAATATCTTAGTTTTTTGTTTAAATATTTTAGTTGTCTGATAAGATAGTATTAATAAAAACATATATTAATTGGTATTTGATGTCTTGATTTTATAGAGCAGCATTTCCTCCCCATTATAACATTTTCAATTGAAAGGTATAGCTACATTTCCAAACACTGCCTGCATCTAAATTAACTTTGGTAAAACTTTCTACAGTTGTTTTTATTAGGTCGCGTGTGCCTTTTAACTTGGGTATAGCTCGACTACATCATTTATCCAGGCCTGTGATACTATGTCGTACTGGTGCATACATCACATCACCATTAAGAATTGGAATGCCTTTAAGCCCCATATGCACATTTCCCTTTTAGCCACCATTACTTTTTTGGTTCCACTACAACCACATGGATGTATAATTCTGCAGACATTTTTTATTTTTTTTTGCAAAGCTTGGTAATTGCGTTCTTAATGTACGTTTAATTCACAGCAGATTGGGCGAGTTTAAGGTTTTATGGTAATTCAATGTTTGGTGACCAAGTTATAATGGCACCTGTGCTTGAAATGAGAGCACAATTTATTGCACACTGTTGCAACAGTTTTAATTCTGTCACCGAGGCTGTGAACAACCTGAACTGTAACACTGAGGTTCCACTTAATGTGAATGATTAAGTCGGAACAAATGCTAAAAATGTAACCAATGGACCAATTAGCAGAAAGCAAACATTTAAGTATATGATATTCAATGATCTGCATTGAGTTTAAGGGTCACTTATTTAACATAAACACATGTCCCACTTTTCTTTCAGAACAGTTTTCATTCAAATTACTTTTTATTAAAAAAAAACTGTCCTTTCACCTCTGTTGTATTCAGACAGAAGCAGACATCTCAAGACCTAAGCGAAAATGTATGATCATTAATATGATCTTAATGTAAAAATTTTACAATTTCTAACATATTATTTTAGGTGTCAACTGACCCTTCAACTCGTCTGTGAGGGAATTCCACTGATTTAAATAAATTCTCTCCCCTATCTCCCAAAAAACCCAGATCCCTCGCACGTTTTCCTCATGCCCTCGTTTCAAGTGTCCCGTGATCCTCCTTCAATCCTTATAACATTTCCATACATACGTTGCAACACATCACTTCATTTCTAACAGTCTTCTCCTACGGTAAAGCTTCTAATCCAGCGTGTGCACTCTGGAGTTGCCTCTGACAGCAGCTTAGCCCCCGTGCCATCCAGAGGAACACAGCAGGGTGTGGAGGAGAACCCTCGGGGGTGAGATACCCTCCACCACCCTCCACTGTTGCCCCCGGTGACAGTGACAGAAGTCTGTAATTGCCACCTCGTCAGACGGCTTCATTAAGACGAGCTGTTTCTGTGTGTGTGTGTGTGTGTGTGTGTGTGTGTGTGTGTGTGTGTGTGTGTGTGTGTGTTTGTGGCGGAAAGGGAAGAGAGCAGCGCGCGCCGAGGAGAGAAGAGTACCCACAATGCAATTACGGCATGGCTGTGACAGGTGGGGCCTCCAATGCTCTGCGTCGATGGGGCCCTCATGCATGTTGGGGAGCCGAGGCAGGCTCATATCATTTTTCACCCATCCCTCCCATACCCTGTCATTAGTTGGTAATGATTGGATTATTTTGCAGATGAATCGCAGTATATGTCTTGCTCACAAACATTTCCTGGTCGTATTAATCAAACGCATCAAAGCAAGGCAGTCAGAGCGAATTAAAAAAACAACACGTCTAGATTAAAAATTACCGTAATCTTTCATCAGTGTGCCTTTAACCCACTGTTGGGGGATTGGGGGGGGGGGGGTGTTTCCGTGTGTGCCATCTTTTATAAATGTATTTGACACGTTATGACAGTCTTTATGAAGGGTAAGAGCGAGATTATTGATAGTGCTTAAGGTTCATAACTCTCCATGCAGAAACATTGATACAACACAGAATTCGCAAATAAATGGCATCAGATTTTTGAGAAGCATTTTGTTGAGATACACCACACAATGTACACGCAATGATAATGCTCAGTCTGATTGCATGTGAACAACTACAAATCTACAAATGACGGTCTGAGCTCCTATAATGTGGTTTTCATGATGTACGTATAATTTTATTTTAATTACAGTGGACACATTTTAGTGGGAACTGATTGTTGAAAAATGACATTGTTTTTACCAGAAGTGCATGGATCTACGCCCTCTTCATTATCGGAAATGTTTTCAGACAGAAAATAAACCAGGCTACTGGAAGTCTTTTGTTGAGAAGCAGTTTTGCACAATTAAGAATTTAAGGGGAAAATCCTGTGTCAACAGAACTTTAACACAGAAATAGGTGAGTAGACACTTAGACACCAGGAAAGGGGCCTACGTCAGACTGTTGTTCATTGATTTTAGCTCAGCGTTCAATACAATAGCCCCCTCCAATCTGGTCACTAAAATGAGAGATCTCGGCCTGCATTCCTCCCTTTGTAGTTGGGTCTTTAATTTCCTGACCAATAGATCGCAGGTGGTTAGAGTGGGCAATTACATGTCATCCCCCCTCACCCTCAACACCGGTGCCCCCCAGGGCTGTGGGTGAGCCCTCTGCTGTGCTCCCTTTACACCCACGACTGCGTTGCCACCTTTGACTCCAACATCATGGTCAAGTTCGCTGATGACACAGCTGTGGTGGGCCTGATCTCAAACAATGATGAGACTGCCTACCGCTCTGAGATCAAGCATCTAATGGACTGGTGTGAGGAGAATAAACTCAAGTTGAACGTCGACAAGACCAAGGAGCTTATAGTGGACTTCAGCAGGAAACAGCAGAGGAGCTTCCAACCTCTCAGCATAAACGGAGCTCTGGTAGAGAGGGTGGACACTGGACAGCTTTAAATACCTCGGTGTTCACATCACACAGGACCTGTCATGGTCCTGTCACACCAACATCGTTGTGAAGAAAGCCTGTCACCGTCTCTACTATCTCAGACGACTAAAAGACTTTAAACTCCCACTCAGTGTGCTTAGGAACTTCTACACCTGCACCATAGAGAGCATTCTGAGCGGGAGTATCACCACCTGGATGGGAATCGCCACCAAGCAGGATCAGTTGGCTCTAAGGAGGGTGGTCCGCTCAGCTGAGAGAACCATCAGGACCAGCCTCCCAAATCTGCAGGACATTCACATGAAACGATGCAGAACAATAGCCCAAAAGATCACCAGTGATGTCAGCCACCCCAACAACAGTCTGTTTAACCTGCTGCCTTCAGGGAGACGCTACCGTCTGCTGAGGGCCAACACAGAGAGGATGAGGAGGAGTTTCTTTCCCCAGGCCATCAGACTGTTGAACCAGACTGACAATGTCACTTAGCCCACCACCCAATCCCACCCAATATTTTTTTAATCTTGCACTTTATATAGTTGAATGACAGCCGGACTGGTTTACAAGAAGAATTTCACTACGCATTGCCCTGTGCAATTGTGTATGTGACAAATAAATTAATCTAATCTAAGATAGAATATCTTTGAAGGGTCCTAAAGTTAAGTTGTTATATTAATAAATAAATTAATATGCATGCAAATATTCCTGCAGTAGATAAACTACCAAGGCCTCTGTAGTCCTCCAGCTAACTCAGTGAGTCACAAGAAACAAGATGTTAAGATAAATAATGGGGCCATTAAACACACAATGTCAATGGATTTCTTCTGAGCTACTTTCTATTGAAGTAATAGTTCACATATGACCCAGAGTAAAGAGGACTCTGCTGCTATTGTACTTTTGTAAATGTAATATTTCGATCCTTTAAGTAGCACACACTAAACAGTCACCCTAGTTTAAGGTGGAAATCTCAGATACCAATATCTCAAAATGTGGGCAATTAAAATCAGATCTAAATGCATAGCTACATTCCACTTCATACACGTCAGTTAGAAGAAAAATAAAACATTTATGCTCATTTAGATGAAGGACCCTTTTAACACAATTTACATCAAGTATTTATTTTTTCTAAATCTAAATCCTAATTTTTAAGCCCCAAATTCCCTCTCTATCCATGAAGGACACCTTCTCCTTTCTACTCAGTGACTGGGTAATGTGGGACAGCAGCAGCAGCCTGACTTGCTCTCTCTCAGTCCACCCCCAGCGAAAAAACACATTCCTTTCATCCATCGAAATTCCTCATGATTGAAATTGCCCTCGGTGGAAACATATCATAGCCATCCACGGCTCTTGGATGGCTCCCATTGGGCGGTTCGGGCCATGCCAAAGCATCTTGGTTGGCCCGAGAGCCTCCAGGGAGGGCCGGGGCTTATGTCTCCATTGGGCCAGTAAGCCTAGAGGGCCCCTAGCCCTGGGAAATGTAGCAAATCAGGGGAGCACCTTGGCAATGGTGTCCCACCCCCCACAGCCCCCTACCCCATCTCCCCTTAGCCTTAGGACTGTCATAGCTAAAAGAAGTCTAATGATGGCCAACTGTGCAGTTAGTGGGTCTGGGGTGTTGGGGAAGCGTGTCTGTAGGTTCATCTGGATTGGCGTCGATAAGGATGTGCGCTCTTCGTCCTCTGCCTATCACTGCCATGCACAGGGTGGGAGCCGAGTGTGACGCGTTTATGGGTTTGTGTGTGTGTGTGTTTGTGTGTGTGTGTGTGTGTGTGTGTGTGTGTGTGTGTGTGTGTGTGTGTGCCATGCAGCGGTGGCACAATGAGCAGGGACTGGCAGACCCTATCCAGAATGCCAGCAGTGACTGATGCCACACCAGACATTCCTTTCAGAGAAAACGGCGGCGTGGTCAGCGCCATGCCAGCTTCCACAGGCCCTTAGGACACCCCCCTTCCCACACACACACACACACACACACACACACTTCCCCCCTTTTTAAAGCGGAGACCATGGCAGTGATGGCACGAGCTTCCAACTGTGCAGCCGGGAAAACAAACAAACTGGGAAGATTTGTATGGGTTCAACTTTTCAGATTTTTTAGTTGTGCTGCAGTTTTGTTTTCCATTTGACTTTGATGAAGTCCATTGTGTTACATGTAGACTACAGATTTCAAGGAATACTTAAGAGCATAAAGATAAACCTATATTAGTGGATACATGACCACACATCAAATATCTTTAGTGGGATTGTGATGAAATCTATGTTCTGCTTCTATTTGAATGAAGGGGTAGACACAAGCTATAATTGTTGGGAAAATGATAGTTTGGCAACAACGCTTCTTGGGTGGTCGCACCAAAATGAGGGGAGCTCTGTCTTTCCAAACATTTGGTTATCTAGGTTCTTCATATGTTTTGGAAGCACATTTCAACACATGGTCATTCTTTGGCTTTTTTTCCCTCTATCAACCTTGTATATAAACAGGAAACATTGACAGAGAGAGAGAGAGAGAGAGAGAGAGAGAGAGAGAGAGAGAGAGAGAGAGAGAGAGAGAGAGAGAGAGGGATGTGATATGCAACAAAGGTCTATGCCTGGAATCATACTGGCGATGTGATGTTGATTTGGCTCTTAACCAGTAGGCCAACGGGACACCCCATTGGATTTTGAGTTTGTGTTTGAGCTGTATGCAAGCTGTTGGGAGCTTTAAATATAAATGCAATAGAAGTCAATCTGAGTTGTGTGGATTTAGACGTCAGGACGGGTCCATGTTGGACAGATGCTGTTCCGGTCTGGACCAGTTACTATTGATAGATACAATTATGGATTCCGTCCAGGTGTGTTTAGGGGGTTATTTTGCCCCCTGGAACCATTAATTTTAAACATGCATCATTTTGAGGACTGGAACTTGGACCGTCCCCATCCCAATGTGTGGTAGAAGGGTAGAAATCAGTCAACCAACAGAACAATTGTTTTGTGACCGAAAGAGCTATTCACTCACAAAATGTGCCCTATGTGGGTCAGTTAAGCCCTGACACAATATACTGGGTTAACTCTACCAAGTACCAATGGGGTGTTTTGATCCTGGGTGTTTTTACTGTGTATGGTAGCCTACACTCTCCAAATCAACTCTCTTTAGTTAATTTTATTTTCCTTTTTGACTTTTCCATGTAAAATGCAACATGAGTTACCAATGTTATTTGCTGGTTTTCTTTTTTTTATATATACATATACGACACATATATAGATTTAACAGATTTTTTTAAAGTCACATGCAATAATTTGTGTTTCCACAGGGTTTTGGGGGACTTGCCTTAAGCCAGATCTGTAATCATACCGCACCTGCCGTTCAGTGCCCTCCACTGTAATTACCTCGCTGTTCAAAATGTGCTTTTTCTTTTTACGACTGTCAAAATTTAAACACTGGCGTATTTTGGGGGAAATCCGTTGTTGTATGTGGGGTGTCTAGTCTTTATAGGTGTTGATAATGTTCAGCTTTACCACTGACTGAAAGCAGCCACGTGCCTGCAATAAATCCAGGTAAATGCCATATAGGATGTCATGATTTCTGTTCATTGCATTAACCGCAGTGATAGAAAGCAAGACCATTAAATAATGTCTACAAAAAATGCTGCTTCTTCACTTGTTTGAATGTTCCTTTCATATTTTTCTTGGAAAATTAAATAAAAGTAATAATGAATCTAAAAATGCACACGGCATAAGATATCATGAGAAACCCTTCACTCTTTCTGTCAAGCCTCTCCATCTCGCATCTCAAATGATTCCAGAGGTTAAGGGGGTATTCAATCGCCAGAGCCACTTCGTGCTCCACCAGGGCTTAAGTGATGACACAGAATGATTATAGCACAGTTAAATACCTGTTCTAATGAGCCAATTAGCCCTATTGACATCCATGGCTGTCTCCGAGGTGGAGCGAGTGCCACGTACATGCTCCTTAATCAGAACCGATAACACCATTTAGCCTTCAAACGCTAATCCTGACTCCCGGGCTCTCCCTCTCTCTCTCTCTGGAATCCACTGTGATTTTTTTTCTTCTGTGCTCACGCTGAGAAACTTCACGCCTGATTCATTTTCAAGCCCACTCTTCCTACAGTTGTAACTTCCCTGTGGTTTTACAATTGTTATGACTGGAGTTTTGATATGATTTATTTAGATTTTTTGTGTGTGTTTTGATATTACACACACATTTTTTTTTTGCACAGGATGTTCCTTTGCTCAAAATCTTTTTGGAAACGTTTTTTTTTTTTTTTTTGCAGAGGAGTTCCTTTTTGCACCTTCGCATTGATATTCAAACCACATTAAACTGTAGTTTTTTTTTTCTATTTGTTCAATATGTTTTGAAGATGTCAAAGCAGCCAGTGGAAAACCTTTTTAATTCTCAGTTGATTTCCGTTTGATGGTCTACGAAAAACGAAACCGAAAAAGCGGTGACAAACGCTTCAGGTAAATTCAGAGCATTTCATTAAAAACAGGTGCCACAACAAAGAGACTGAGAGAATAAGTTATAGCCGCGGGCACTTGTTGAGTCAGAATGGTGTGAATGTTTTGATATTATTCAAGTTACTGTAAAAAAAGTTTAATAATGCATCCTGAGCCTTTTCAGCACCGTGAGAATATTTCAAGATGTGCACATGAAACCATTTTTTTTCTCTGTAGTTGTTCAAGTTTTTTTTTTTTTTTTAAGCGTGAAAATAAAATCCGTTGGACCCAAGGCAGAAAGAACAGAGGCTCCTGCACTGTCTTCCAGCTCTCTTACAAAAATGTACCTACAAAGATTTAAATGTCATATTCTGGGAAACGTGCTGTTTTTTTTTTTTTTTGAGCACAGGATGCAAAGACGCTGTAACGCTTCAGTTTGATAGGGAATAAAAAGAACATTCTCATGTGGTTAAAGGGAAGCGAGAAAATAAGAGCAACTGAGGTCTGCTGTCTATCTGCTCATCTTAAATTCTGAGTAACAAACATCTAGGCCAGCAACACAAACAAACACATGCAAATGTCCTTTCACACACGGGCAGGTAGGTATCACACCTAAAACAAATGACAAATGCACTCACATACACTTTGACACACAGACGTTGTTTAACATGACAGGTACATACAAACACCCCACAGTCAGAGTTCCCACTTCTTCCAAATGAAAAACACTCACCACATACACACCTAGATTAACAAATGCAAACCCACAACTCAATCCCTTCTGATGTAACCTCACTGTCACACATACGAAAACACACAATGCCCACATCACACACAACCTTTATCATCCCATTTACTCCCACACTCTGGTGCTATTTTTCGTTGACACGCGCACACACAAACGCACACACACACACACACAGACACACACACACACACACACACACACACACACACACACACACACACACACACACACACACACACACAAAGACACACACACTCCCAAATGGTTGTACTTTTCAGCAGCATCACTGACATGATGCATTACCTTGAACCACACCTTAACACTAAAGAGCAAATATTCACCCTCAGGCCCTTTGGCTGTCAAACAATGTGCTTACTTCTTGAAGGTCCTTTTTGAAACTCCTCTATTTGAAAATGTCCTAGCATTTCAAAAAAAACTTCCAGTTGTCTTTTACATTTTCTAAATGGTTCAAAAATGTCCAAATGTTGCAACATCCCCTCACTTTGTAAAAGTTCTTCACTTTTCAGTATCCTTTCATAGACATCCTAGCTTCCTGAAATTGTCTCCACTTTCAGGAAAATATCCTCACTTTTCAAATGTCCTCAAATTGTGTTTGTTTAGAAAATGTTACTTTCCAAAGTGCTCTCCCTTTTCAAAAACCTTCAAAATATCCTTACTTTTGAAAACGTCCTCACTTTATGAATTGTCTTTACTTTTCAAAACATGTCCTCACTTTCCAAAACTATCTTCAGTAAACCACCGTCTAAAACTCAAACTGGTCCTCACAAGGATAGAAGTACAAACACACAGACACACACACACACACCAGCCTGAACATACAGAGGTCTTCTGTTCAGAACCCTCACGTCGAGTCTCTCTGGTCTCAGTCGTTTCGTCAGTAAATCTGTTGTCCAGATGGTAAGGAAGGTAGACGTCAGAATATCGTCCCTAAAGTAGCAGATATACTGAGTAGCCGCGTATAGTCGGCGTGAATCTCTTATTCGCTGCCGTCCCTGTGGACCGGCAGGAGTGTCTACCCGGGCCACGTCTGCCTGCTTCTCCAAGTGGCCACTGGGGAGGACCAATTAGCAGTTCCCATGGAGAGGAGCTGTGGCCCTAATAAGAGACTGAGGGAGAAGGAGAATCAATTAAACCTGCGCTGACCCTCCAGAAAACAACACAGGAGCTTCCGTTTTCCAAACAACAACCTCTAGAACTGACGCAGCAGTATGGTTGAATTTTTAACTCTTGTCGCGCTTAATTTGACAACATTGGACTGATTTCAGATCTCAGTTTTGGGTGGAAAAGGAGAAAGAATTGTGTGATTGTAACAAGACTGTCAGAAGAATAAATGTATTGCATGAGTGCGATGGAAAGAAAGGGTGTGGAAGTAAGTCCCAGCTAATGTAAAAAAAAATATCAAAAAGCTGGTAGCACTAGTGTACGTTAGTAATAATTTATCATCATTTAATTTTAAAGGAAGAGAATGTGTCTTCACCTACAACTTGATGTATTCAACTACATAGGACAATATAAAGAGCATACCAATAGACTCTGGTAGCCACTGTATGTTGTCAACTATTGTTGTCACTTTTATTTGCTGTTAATGGTTAAAGGTGAGAGGAACATCCAGTACTCCATTGGTTGAGATGCATACCAATATACCGGTTTGATTCCGACTTGTTCCTTTTGTTGCATGTATTCCCTCCCTCTGTTTAAATATATATTTACATCTACACTGTAAGTTGCCAAATAGAGTGACTTTACTTTTGAAAATGTCCTCCCTTTCCAATAATTTTCACACTTTTCAAAAATGGCCCCTTGTCACATTCTTTTTTTTTCAAAACTTTTCAAAACTATCCCAACATTTTACAAAAAGGCACACAATATCAAAAAGATAATCTAAAGAGAAATGTGTAACTTTATCACCACATGTAGTTTACCTTTCAAAATTAAAAAATTACAGATTAACATTTGTACCTTTAACTACCATAGAGATAACTGTTGAGATTTGACAGTTTCTGACTGGATTTATGTTCTCATGGCGGCCTTCATGATATCTGAGGCATTTTAAAGCAACACTGTGTTGAGACAGTTATCTGCTCCAGACGTGGCTGCGAATTGAAGCTTTTGTTCGTTAAAAACAAAAAAAGATTTCGAAAGAAGGAAGTTGACGTATGAGAGAAAAACTTTTAGATATGCAATGCATTGTGGGTAGCTTCCTCTCATTTATGCTTTGGGAGTCGTCGACAAAGAACTGGCGGAGGCACCTCAGGAGGGAGCGGAGGATAATGAAAAGTTTGATTATCTGAGTTGCACTCTGTTTTCGACAATGATTCACACCAGAAATTAAATTCTGCATACTGTTCTCTTAATTTGACTTTAATTAAACAATACTCTATAAATGGTACTTCCAATGACCAAATGTTCCCACGTAGCCAAGCATTGGGTCCCGAGCCATTAAGACTGATACACACTTGGTCTCGGGGGGCCAGACTAGAGCCTGATTTGCAGGGATGACAGCTGATGACTTCAAAAAGTTAATTAACTTTTCAATTAGGACTTCATCTGACACTGCAGTTGTGTCTGCTGTAGAGCAACTAGGCTGCTGCTCAGGGAGAAAAAGACTGGCGTAATAGATTGATGCACTTCACTGTCTTTGAGCGCTTGGATAATAGTTTGTAATGTGCACATGTGGCATTAAAGTGACCGTACCGTTCATTTGTTTTATTTTCTTATTAGACAGTTGCTATCATTATGATTGAGTGGGATTTGTTTGTGTGGCCTAAGATCTCAATCAGTTACGTTTGTGTTTTGGAATTGGCGAATTTGATTTAACTGTTGTTGCTGAGTTGTTTTATTTATTTTATTCATACATAATGTTTAACTATATTTTTACATTGGCAAGTATCAATTTTGCTTTGAATTTTTCAGGCAAAGCCTGTAAAACATCATGCAATAACATCGCATTTTTAATATAATCTAATGCAGACCTTTTAGACAGATGCAAAGATGACTGAAATATAGTAAACAATCAGTAGACGCCCATACACAGACAACCCAAAATGTATTAAAGAAGCAGCGTTTTGGTCATATTTAACCTGGCATTAATGTATGTTACAAGTTTTCCCCTGGCCTTAATCGATGTGTGGAGTTTCCTCAGTTGTCACAGAGAAATAATTAGTATGAATATATAAAAAATATTTATGAGAAAGTGATTACAACCATGTTATGTATTATCAATCATTCATTAAGTTATAGTTGTTTACAAAAGAAAAATAATAAAGTTAATTGTGCTTATCTCTGCTTACAACTACATAATAGGGTTATGTATTGCGATATGAAGCATTTATTTATTACTTGTGTTTACTTACAAGTCATAAAAATGTGGGGTCATAAAAAAACTGCGTTATACTCGCTCCATTTAATTCTGGAAGATAAATAACCATTTGTGTATCCGTTTGGATATTAGATCAAATATCCTCAACATTTGCTAATAGTCTCTCCCTCTCTTCCTGAATGCAATGTTTTCAATTAGCGCATGATTCCTTAATTTTGGGCTAATATTAAGGCGTGTGGCGGGCTCTAATTGAAGAGGCTGGGTGGCTGTGTGCACTGACGTGGGGACAATGCGCTAGTGAGGCGCTACTCATTAGCCAGACAGTGCCTTACACCTGGGGTTCATTCAGAGCCGGGGTCAGAGGGCACTGGAATTTGTAGGATAATTATTGACAAGCAGATGTTATAAAATCATTTATGTTAATGCAATCATAATAAATGGGCTTTGTGTAGCCGGGCAGACGAGCGCAGGGGGAGAAAGTTTATGCGAGGAGGAAAGAAAGGAGGGAAATTTACACCAAGCTGCTGGAGTGATTGCATTAGAGCTAATGGTGGAGATGCTACCCAAAAAAATGTATGCGAGTGAAGAGCACCTGCATTACAACACACACACACGCACACACACACAAATTTAGACATTTTGAAAGAATGGGGGATAAAGCTGCTTTTGTCTTTGTGGCCTGTAAATTCAGCAAAATCTAAATTGGAAAAATTAGCAGCTATTTAGCGGAGACACATTTAGATCTATATTTATTCTGTAAAGGAACCTGGTCCGGATGTTATGTCGCTAAGATTGCATTTTTTATTATCTCTGCATACTTAGGGCCCCCGTTTAAATGTGTGCTTAGGTATTTTGATGCCTGTCTAGCAGCTGCTTTTGATCACAACAACCGCCATTTTATTATAAAAATAACCTCCATCTCTGGTGTTAAGGAGGCTCCTCACAAATAAAAATATTAGGAACTTAAAGGGGTGGGGGTGTGAGAGCTAGGTGTCTTTACATATATTGTCATTTGCTGTATAAGACACCCTATCTGTCTCTCGAAATGTGTCAGGAATTACCGCCAATTCCAAAAACATGCATTAGCCCCCACCTTAGGTGCGATAGTTCTTTTTACGGCGGGCAAATATCGCACCGAAACACGGCTGTGCCTAGGCAGCTAACCTGGCAGCTGGCGGAGAATCACCCCGCGCGGGAAGAAAGCAACCATGTTATCATGCACACACATGTGGCCTGGGTAAAAGATTAAGCCGTATTCATCCCTGGCTGCTTTCGCTCTCTCCTGCCTCAGTCCATCACAAGATATGGCAGCCGTTCAGCCAGGAAGGAAAGCCAGGAGAGGTGCCACGGATTTCACGGCGTTCCCAAATCAGGGCCGTCTGGAGACTCTGGGCGAGGTGCTCCGCCGCTCCGACACTCGCTACAGCTTTCCCACTGATCATAAGCTCTGTACTGATGCCGGGGGTTTGGAATTTTGGTTGGTTGTGAGAGCATCGGTGCTAACAGTAGTCTCCCCCTCCACCCACCCACCCGTCTGAACACACACACACACACACACACACACACACAATACAATCCCCCTGTTGTGTGCATGGAATTGGGAATCATCTGCTGATTCATGATTTCTGAGGGGCCATTGTTTGATGGCGTGTTAATATTTTCTGTGAGTTTTTTTTTTTTAGGGGAGTGGATTTACTTGAATGAAAAGACAGAGTGTAAGAAAAGAAAATGATCATTTAGCATGGAGAAGTGAGGGATCATTGCGTGTCCCCGATGACATGTACATTTTCAACTGAATGGGGCTGGGGGCTCAGCGCACTGTTGGCCTTGACTTGGGAGGGAGGCTTACACCCCGAGAGCTACTTAGGGGCCTCCTCTCGGTGCTAAGCCGCTAATAATTCCTGCAGTTCGCTTTAAAAAAAGGAGAAACACAAAAGGGGGAAACAAAGTGATGAATGCAGGGTGTATGGTAATACATCAGGCCGGGTTCACTGTGAACTGTGGAGCCGTTCATCGTGTATAGGTGCGGGTGCTGGGGTCCACATTAATAGCAATGGAAACGAAACTCAGCAGCAGCTTGCTCAACAAGGTTCACGTGTTCCTTCCACATTAAGGAATGCAACTGAAGATTGTTTTAACTATGAAATACTTTCATTTGAACAACTGGAACAAAACAATATTTCACATTTTTACTTTTTGTAGCAGTTGCAATTGCTGGTTAATTTCCTGGCTATCAACAATGCGATTAATCGACCAAAAACATGTAAGCCCTGTTCAACATTGAAGGACACTTACAAGTGTTTATGCTCTGTTATTTAATTAAAAGTAGTTTTTTTGTTATTTTTTATTTAACTTTTGCTTCAAATTAGGATAAGGAGACAATGAAAAACACTTCTTAAAAAGTCCAAAATCATAATCATTTTCAATGTGAATTATTGTATATTTTGTTAATGTTAATCAAAGAGCAGTGTAAACATAGTAACATGCACAAAGTGACAGCATTGGTGTAAAAGTCACAGAAATGTTGCTCATTTGCACCAGCTGTTAGGTGGTAAACTCATCTTCATCTTTTGTCATTTGAGACACACACTCCTCATTGAGGGTGTTTGTCATCAAAAAAAGTGGCGGCTGGCTAGCACTCTGCACAGTGTGTGATCACTGTGCAAAGTTATTTTGGTTTTTTAAGCAAAAAAAAATAAAGAAAAAAAATGTATTGGTATAAATTTGTAGTGTGAACTTCAGTGATAGTCTTATTGTGTGTGGTCTAAACTTTTGTAATGGTAGTAAATGAAAACAAAAGGCACGGTGCATCGCCTTGAGAGGGCTCAGAAAGCGGTGCCAGAAGAGCCAGGTAATCACAACAGTGTATCCAGGCATAAACGATTAGCTTACCCATCTGAATATTCAAGGTGATGCCCGAGCCATTTGTGTTGTGCTTCCTACATCCTCGCTTCAGCACACACGGATGAGGGGGGGCGGGGGGGGTTTGCTGCTCCAAAGTGGTTTCCCTGTGTCAGTAATTTTTTATTCTCGAAAAAGCCACTGGTGCAGTGTATTAGTCATAATTTATGTTTATCATCGCTTGTACCCCGACTGACTTCAACAAACCGTTTAACGCTTGAAGCATATGTGCATATGGCTGCTTTAATAGCTATTCTGCATGGAGGAGCACTTTAAAGACTCTAAATCATTTCTTTGGACAAACACTAATGAATTATGTCACCACAAGTGCAATATAAAAGTGCAGAGGAACCAGTGGTTGTTATGGGGAGGGTCGGTGATTTTAATTATGAGGAGTGGGCTCCCTTAAAGTGTAACTAACAGGACTCAGGCGGAGGGCAACGACGGGACACGACAATCGTTAGATCCACTGATGGAGAGACATACCATGGGACAAGACAACTGTGACTGAGCCCAGAGTTTCAGTTCCATCTGAGACATTAAAGTTGCAGTCAGTGATTCTGGAGAATGCTCAGTGTGTGTGAGCTGAAAAAAAAATCCAGTGTAATAAATATACAGCCTTGGCTCTGTAAACAGGCATGTTGCTAGGTACAGTGGAGCCCAGTGAAAAAAGTGAAAAATATAGTGACACATTTTCGACAGAACAATGTAACATTTTGTAAATAATAATAATAAGCTCTTCTGGTGTGTTTTGGATTTTTTTTTTTAAGTGTGTATCCATGAATCTGTATTTCTTTGAGGTAAAAATACAGAAAATACAGAGCTGAAGCTACATGGCTCCCTATCATGAATAAATCATCTTTTGTTTAGTTTCTTGCATGTGACAAGGCCTTGTGTCTCAGGATGAACAATAGTTTACGCATCCTTCTGTGTGTAGTCTTTTAATTAAACATTACCTTTCCTTTAGTTTAAATCTCTCTTGTACCCACCGATATACTAAACTATAATGTCTTTTGAGATTTACCTTTAAAATGTGAGAGGACACATAACTCCACCGCAGACATGTTCATATGTTAATGAGAAGAGTTCTGTCATTGCATTTGGACACATTTATGCTGATTTGAAGCACCTTCTTTCGGCTGTCTGGAAATCGCAACTTCTTTTTTAGGAGCAGCGCCTGATTTTTTGTTTAATGCATCAAATTCAGCCATGATGTCATCTTTCATTTGCTTTTATAAATCATATTTACAGACATTTTATGAAGTTTGTTTATGACGCTTGTGACAGCTCTGAAGGCTCTTCTCGCCACACAGAGTCTATTTACATCCAAATATGCATGCAGGTTCATTATGAATGTCCTGAGATCAGATTTATTCAAGTAAAAAAATATCCTCATTCGAAATCATTAAAAAAATGGCAACAAGCTGTGTTTCTTGTCTTTTTTTTCACACAGAAAATAGCTGAAATATGGCATGTGAGAAATGTGCAAGGTGGCCGTCTTACAGAAGGTGTAGAGGTGGGATAAATTTAATTACAGCTTCAAATATTCATTTGGCAAATATATCAAGGTTGGAAACACAGGCCCAGAAATGGCAAGCCAGTCTGGCAGGCGCTCACAATAGCGGATGGCAAATGACAGTAATCCATGAAAGGAGACCAGACATTTATAGAATTTATAGAGAAGGACTCGCCATTCCCAGATCTCTGATGTTTGTGGGATTTGCTCGTTGGCATGTTAAATGTGGGGAAATATATATAATAATCACAACCTGTTTTTCCACTACTTCATTTGCTAAATTTCCAAAATTGATATAGGTTCATTATTGAGCCACATTTCAGGACACATTTTGCAACAACTTACCTGGTTATCCACACATTCATGATGTTTGTTTGTTACTTTGTTCTTATAAGGTTTTGTTCAGGACATAATATTTGCAATTATATGAAAGGCCAAATGTGATTGTCAGTCAAGCATAATAAACACAGCATTTTGCTAAAGCGGTTAGTAATGTCAGTTAAGGCAGAAATGTCTCTCTTGATCTAAGGGCCTCAGATGGTCACTACTTGACAGAGTCGAAGTCGCAGGAAACGCAACACGTGAGCCGCACTGCTCTGCTCTCTGATCTCAACACGCTTCGCTCTCTCGTCTCCAGCTGTGCAAAACCAGTTGTACAGCAGCAGCACCAAGCGAGGCAGCAGGCACATGCACAGGTGAAGGTACATCAAGCGACTTCCTCTTCCTGTGACAGCGAGTGAATGCGCCCTACTTTGCCTCTTGCTATCGCGCTTTTGCCCTGCGTAGCGTTGATTTAATCAGCAGATCGTAGGGGTAAAGGGGGTAGTGGGGGGAGGGGGGCTGCCTTACCTTCCCAAGCATTGGAACTGGAGGAGAAGCTTGTACGGGGGCGGTAAGTGGTTCTCCGAAGACCACACAGTAACACAGATGAGAGTCCCGGTGCTGAATGATGCCAAACAGCTCCATAGCACCGTCTCCCTACACCCACCGACAAACCAGATTAGAGTAAAACAAACCTGGGGCGCTCCCGTGGCTCACTGGTAGAGCGTGTAGTGTTAAGCTTTAGTCCTATAGTCGCAGCGGACCCAGATTTGACTTTAGCCTGGGCCGTTTACTGCATGTCTACTCTCTCTCCCCATTTAAACTATGTGCTTGAAACTATAATTTAAAGGTGAAAACACCAGAGAAAATATAGTCACCCACCTTACTTCCACCTCCAGGGGGCTCTCTCACTTCTGAGTCTCCGAGCAGGAATCATTGTTAGCGGGAGATGGCCGGGCCTCAGCTGGTGCTCAGGTGCCCGTTGGGATGAGCTCTAATAAACAAACGGGTGCAAAGCGGTTAAGTCAAGAGTGGAAACTGACACTGACCTACATTGCCAAAACCACAAGCCATCTTCAGTTCACACATCTACCTTGCACACATCTTTATCATTGCATTTAATGGGCACACAGCCTAGTAACTAAGGAGTTCAGTGTTGTGACACATGATAACAGTAAATTGATATTTGATTTTATAGTAAAGAGATCTTCATACAGAAAGCTGTTTTCTGCTTTTTTTCCACTGTTCGTTTCCTCTTTGCAAGCATCAACCGACTGTTGTTATGATTATGATAACAATTGGTTTCCAAACATTTAAGCTAAAGTGCGTTACTTTTTCATATAATCAAATGCCTGTTACTATAGTAATGAATACTAAACAAATGATTCGTTCACAACCAAATGATGATATTTCCCTCAACAATGAGTAATTGTTGCCCAAAAATCTATAACCAAACCACATCATAACATAGATTTAGATTGTGCGACCGTTTCAGAAGGTGTTGCCAAATTAAATAGGATCAGAAAATGCTTCTATGTGTCCCCTAGAGGGCATGGACCAACAATGCACAACGTACAGTATGTTTAATTGTTGAGGCCTTGTTGGTTATTGCGGCTGAGCACCACTTATGGAAACCTGAGTGTCATCCGCATAAAAAGATTGTCTTGAGAAGAAAATGGAGAATCAATGAATGTTTTAACAACAAAGTCAAGTGTTTTGACTTGAAATTGAAACTTACAAGTTGACAAACTGCTTTAGGCTTCACTTGAACTTTCTGACACTACAACATGTCACCTCGGCATACATGAACAACAGCAGATGTAGCAGTTCACCAAAACCCCTGGAATCAAAACGCCCAAGAAAAAAGCAGAAGAATGTCTATAAGCAGAAGGCAGCTAAATCACCAAAAGGCCTTCCCACTTCCACCTCCCGCTGCTCCCGAACGGTCCGTGTGGAGGTATGGGAAACGCCGGTGGCAGGAGGAGCGGGACGGGCGGGGTAGAGGTGCTGCTAATCGGGGAGGGAAGGAGGGATGGATGGATGTAGGAGGAGGTGGAGGAGGAGAAGAGAGGGAGGGTTGATAAAAGCCTGATCTGTGCCACAGGGCATTTGGGGCTGTTGGGGAGGCAGGGGGACGGGGATAGGGGGGAAACGGGTGGGAGGACGTATTGTCTGCTGTGTCCGCGCGTTTATAGGATTGAGCTCAAGTTTCCTTTGTGTTTCCATTTTGTTGAGGGATTATGTTCTTTGAGAGAGTAGTGCAAGCAGGCAGGCAGGCACACAGAGTGGAGGCGGAGAGAGAGACATAGAGAGAGAGAGAGAGAGAGAGAGAGAGAGAGAGAGAGAGAGAGAGAGAGAGAGAGAGAGAAGATGGGTGAGGGGGGCACGAGGAGGGAGGGAGGACGTCTTTGTTCAGAGCGTTGATCATGAACAAGACAGATAGCAGAGGGTGTGTGTGTGTCTGCACGAGTGTTCAAGTGAGGGTATCTGTGTATGTTTGTGTGTTGGAGAGAGAGAGAGAGAGAGCAGCAAAGCAAGATGTCAGGACATGTAACCAGCCATGTAACAATTTAAAATCAATTTGCCTCCCAAGAAGGAATTGCTTCCACGAGACGTTCGTTTCTCGCTCCGAGCGTTTACAGGACTTTCATTCCATCTAAATAGATATCAATTACATAATCGCTTTTCTTCTCTTCTCCTCGCCCGCCCGGCATGCCGACTGCAAAGTTTGTGTCACAGGGAAGCCGCGGCGTAATTGTCCTCCAGTGCATAATGTTTTGTGATTGCTGGTGACATTTGCAGTGTCATTGATCAAACAGGGCACAGTTGTAATGAAGACATGAAAAGCTCTGGCTGTACTGGGGAGGGGTAGTGGTTGTGGGGCTCAATACTTCTTGTGAATTGTGTCATTTGAAGCAACAGTTACATGTCAGAAACCTCCTTATATTACTCTCCAACAGGAGTCGAAAGTGACATCCAAAAACAGTCTTTTTCCTCATTAATTGATTGGTGATGGATATAAACCTACGCCTCTCCACGATTCATCAACAAATTCAAAAAAGAGAGAAGAAAAAGTAACTGGAAGTCTTTACTGGTGATAATCTGAGCGCTGAAAGTTTTCCAACTCCTCTCATTTAGGGAAAATACGCCCCGGTCTCTTTTACCTTGTTCCAATCCCCACTGGGGACCCACCACGCACCCATTGTGTTTTCCTCAACTTGTTAAAGCACCACATGGTACATTTGCATAGGATAACCAACATATAGCGAATCATTTGCATGCCTGAAAGTGCACTTGAGTAACCATAATTACACGTGACACCAATTACTCTGTTACTTTGTATTAAATTATAATGGAAAATTCCACTAGAGAATTGGAGCCTAATTGCATCTTAATTTGCATAATTTTGCATATTAATCACATCTCATATGAATAATAAATTTCAGCAGATTTTCTAATTTATGCAAAGATAAAAAAACAAGTTGAAAAATAATTTGAGTGAGAAAAAATAATCAGGAACTATTACTTAAAGCATTTGTGCTAATGTCTCTCATTACCCCGCGCTTAAGTCAAAGATATCGGTATTCTTGATCAACATGCTCCCATTATGAAATTGAGAGTTAAAAAGAGAAAAAGAAATGGAGAAATATCAATTTTGGAAATACCCATGTAGCCATTTTTACATACAACTTTGTGTTTCTGTTTAAATCTGCAGAGATGCCAAACACATTCTACAATGATAATTCAAATCACTTCCTGCCTTTTTCTTTTTCTCTCTTCTTTTTTTTCTGGTCAACACCTGTGCCTGCTATTGTTTGTGGCTCCCTGCCAGTAGACAAAATCCAATACCTGTAGCCCAGATTAAATTCAAATTTACAAAAACAATTTAGTTGTTTTTACAGATTTAACATGCCATCACTTTTCCAACAGGAAAGTCATTTTATAAACCTGAT
The DNA here is from genome assembly GCF_949987685.1 of Ammodytes marinus. Classification (NCBI taxonomy): domain Eukaryota; kingdom Metazoa; phylum Chordata; class Actinopteri; order Uranoscopiformes; family Ammodytidae; genus Ammodytes; species Ammodytes marinus. Next base: position 27,083,979 of record NC_137217.1, on the reverse strand, counting down.
CATGAAGAAAGACAAACATTTAAATATGCTGTTTTGAGTCCATTATTCTAACAGTGTCCTTCTCTTTTAAAAAATTTGAAGATGGAATTTGTTTTATGGGGGTATTGTTGAGGGCATTATACAAAGGATACATTTTTCACAGAGACTTCAGAAACTTACATTTAAAAAACTGATGGTGAAAATTGTGCATTTTAAATTAAAAAAGGAATTATTTTAGATACAGTGATAATTTTGTGGCTCTGAAACATGTCTTTTTTCTTATCCTGTTAATTTTTATCTTAAGCCCCCACCATGTTAACATGTAAGAACCTCACACTAAAGTTAACACCACAACCTCAAATATTCATTTTCAGACATCCAAAATCCCATTTTCGGAATTCTATAAAATGTCAGAAAATTTTAAATTTGATATTCCAGAGAGCCTAGTCAAATTGAAGAAGCTGTCTCTTCATAACTGATAAACCGGGTTCCACCAGTGACCCGCCTCATCACTCTGGAGGTTTTTTTGTTCAACTCCACATCTTCATCCCTGTTGTTAACCAGCAGTTCAGCTGTGAACAACAGTGCCTTACAGTGGCACAACAGAGGAGAGGGTCTATTCAAGACGCAGACTGTAGCGTGACAGTTCACACACACACACACACACACACACACGCACATCATCTTCTTGACACTGAATCACATCTATGTGTAGTGTAAGACTGTTTGACACTATGCAGGAGTTACTGCAATCATATTTCGAATTTTCGCCTAGTGCACCCCCATAAACATCTGAAAATTAAAAACAATATATAATTTAATCAACGGTTGAGTTAATTTCAATTATCTTAAATAGTTGATATAATTTGGGGGAAAAAATATACTAAACTTTTTGATTTGTTTTGCCAAAATGCAGTCACATTTACATTAATGCAAAAATAATATTTGAATGAGCTCACCATGTGCAATTTGTCTGTCACCAATCACCAATGGGAAACTGCAAATTCCCACAATCAGAGGACATTACCTCAGCAGGGCCCTGCAGCTCGCGGTAACTGACCTGGCACAGCGAATTAAAACTATTTTTAAATGCAGTAGGCCTATATACATTTTACAATAAAAAACATTAAAGTGTGTTTTCTCTTCCTACGATGTTTTTTTTCTAGATAAATACAGATTTGTATCATTTCTGAGTGTAGTGTGAGGTTAATTGAATTTCCGTAGATCACATGTTAATTATTCACCTATGAAAACATACCAAAAGTTAATTCCATTGTGTTTCTTTGTGTCTTGTCTTCCCTCTTTCTTCATCCTCCTCACTCTTTCATGCTTAAATGTCTGCATTATTATCAACTGTTAACTCTTCTCCACTGGTGTGTTTATCTCCAGACTATCTCGGCAATTATTCTCATCCAGTGAAGAGATCGTTAATATTCTGCAGAGGCAAAGAGCGTTCTCAGCTTACACGCGTAATTACTATGATATATCCGGGAAAGGTTTCCGTGTCTGAGCGCGATTTTAAATAACCAAGCAACAAGTGGGTAATTATTGATCAATAAAATTAGTTTGGAATAACTTCAGGTGGGCGGGGCCGCGCGCAGGTGTCTTTTGCGTGCACGTGAGCGAGCGAGCGAGCGCTGAGGAGAGAGAGAGAGAGAGAGAGAGAGAGAGAGAGAGAGAGAGAGAGAGAGAGAGAGAGAGTTGCAGGAAAACGTTGCTGACCTGTAATCACCGAGAACAGCGGGAACTTAATGATGTTTTGGTCTGCTGATCAAATTTCACATTTTCGCACAATCATTTTTGGCACCTGCGCAGGAAACAAAGGCTGGGTGGAAACTGCTGGCCCGTAGGAACTACTGGTTCGATGGTGTGTGTTTGTGGCATTTCAAATGTTTTATTGTATTGTGTTAATATGCACGCACTGTGCAAAAAAGCTTGAAGTTTGTTTTCTAGTTTCCTCACTTTCTAACAACGAACACAGACTTGACACAATTGGCAGATAAATAGATATGTATCGCCCTCTAGTGGATGCTGTCAGTAAAGCCACTTTGCTGCCTTTAAGTGATCCTTGTAAATTCTGGGTTAACCAAACGTCAAAGAGAAAGAAGCGCTTAATCAGTGCATATACCGTGTTTTGACAGATTTTTTTTGACTGAACATAGTAAATAAGGTATACATATTTAGTGAATTGTGGTAGAAAATACTTCAAATGTGTTTCGAGAGTAGAGTTGTGTAGGTAAACGATACTGTAGGCTTATGTTGCAGGAAAGTTCAGGCTGCCCTCACATAGGCCTAATCACATGTAAATTCAAATGCCATAAGTAGCCTACATTAACATAGCTTACCTCCATACTTGAATCTCGTCCTTTCTCCTTATTTCCTAACAATCTGGTTGTCATCTTCAGCTAAGACAAGTTGAAGCAATGGCAGCAGCAAGCTGATGGTCAAAGACAGTAAACCAATATATTTATTAAAAAGGTTGGAATACATGAATTAATATAATTATAAAACAATAATCAAGAAAACAGAAGCTAGAAAAATTCAACACGAAAAAAAGCAACCAATATCCTCAGAAGTCGAAGATTATATGCCAAAATGTTAAGTCTTCGTCTGATTGTACCTGCATTTCCAGCCGAACCTGAAGGCAGCAGTCATGTGTGTGTACGTTGTGAACACGACAAGCATTATGGGTACGGGCATGGGGTGAGTTGCGTAAGGTTACCAAAGGCAACTGAGATAATGGAGGTTGTTTATATACAGTCTATGAGGCTTTTTCGTGGTTGTAACGCTTCCTCCTCGCTCTGATGCAGCGCTTTAACACCCTCGCTGCATGCCTGGAGCTCGGCGGGCTCGCGGCGCGCCAACCCGGCGTCTGCGGCTGGAAGAGGGGCCCGGCCTGCAACAACCAAACTGTCATGCACCGGCAATGGGCGGGGGCGTGTGTACATTCTGTCCGTCCTTTCACCTGGGAGGGCCGGAGGATGTGCAGCCGGCGGAGGGTCGTATTCGCCGGGCAGAAACACAGACTGTACGGCTCGCAGCCTGGAGGAGGAGACGGGCCACTACCGGGCAGCTCCGGGGCACAGCCCGCTGTCTCCGTGGTCGGCATCCCAGACCCGATCACATGGATCCGGTGCAAAGGGATAATGATGCTCATCGATCTGTACTTTGAGTTAGACTTAAACTCAGACGAGTTTCACAAAGGAGTTAGGCAGGTAACTATTGGCAGTAACACAAACAGGTCTTATTACTCTAAATAGTTAACTGTTAGGCAACTTTTCTCCACGTGTTGATAAAAGGCCTCCTATCTCCAGAACAATAGCGTTTATTTTGACTTTTTTTATGGAAAATCGTTTGAACGCTTCCTGTGATTCCTCAGATGTAAACACTTGGGCTTTGATGTGGCCAAAGGGGGTTTCATAGATTTCAAACCTATAGTAGGGCTAATTAGATATGCACTTAAAAAAATAATATTGTTATTATTGTTGTCAATCATTTTCTAGTACCAAGGCAAAGGTTCCCAGTCTGGCTTGAACAGTTTGCAAGACCAGTGCAGCCCAAAACACATTTGAGTTGGATATGGCAAAGGGGGAATGCCATGAGGCAATAACATCCACAGTACAGGAGAATAAATAACTTGTTCATTTGTTTCCTCATCCATCCCAGGCTTTGGTCCATGTATCCGACATGATGTCCAGTGGCAGATACCACAGGCTAGTGGGGATGGTGTCCAATGAGGTAACAAATCGCACACACACTTAAACTTAAGACATTTTCAAATGTGGGAAACAAGCGCTTTACAGAGCGTTCACAGCCTGCCAGTAGAAGGAATAACCTACATTGATAAATAAGTTTATTTTATTTTTGGGCAATTTCAACTTAATCCTGCAGTGTGTAGAATTTTGGGAATTTTTTCATAGCAGACTTGGAAGAAAATAATTATAATATCTATCCATAAGTAGTAACTTTCTTGATGATGTCATATTACACACTGCACCTTTAAACATCAATATACAATCGACAGTCAAGAAATCAACTGAAACCACTAAAACAGTGGTAGTCCACAATGTAATAATTCGGCCTAGGGTCTAACAATCAAGGATCAGATATTATTTGTTTCTGTTTTAATGATCGCTTTTGTCATTTCAGATGATAGAATATGTTGGGACGAAGTGCAAGTCTCTCACCGATGCCCAGAGACGGCAGCTTGCTGTCGCAATGGATGACATCATATTTGTGTTGCCGGAGGACGTGTCCGTTGTCTTTGATGAATACGGTGAATGTTGCACTATTAGTCCTCAAGCATTACATGAAGCCTACAGACTGAGAAAACTGAATGACACGTGCTTTCAGCACCATTTAGTTATTTGATCAAATGGTAACAAAAACAATATACACTATATTGCCAAACGTATTGGCTCAATTATTTGGATGGTGAATAGTTTTGCCAATATAGTGTATTTTTAAAGAATAACTATTTTCAAGGTGCACCAAGAGGTAAGTCCGCCATTCTAGAGAACGCTTAGTTGTAAAAATCCCTTGACGTCAAAATCAGTAAACATCTTAGAGCCGCATAGTATGTGCGCTGAAAAATAATGGTGTGAATACAAAGCCTAGGCTTTGTAAACAGGTATGCACCAGGGCTGCAATCGCAGAGAAATATCGCCTGTAAAGGATTAGAATATATTTTCTCTCCTTCTCACTCTTCTGCTGGATTCTCTTGTTTCCGTACTTCTAGGTAGAAAGTTCTGCTTCGTGGTCATGAGGTTTTGGCTCCTGTCAGCAGTCGAAGGCCCCGACGACCCCGAGGGCGCAAAGATCTTCAAAGTGTCCTCTAGTGACGATGGCAGCCCACAGAAGAAAATAGTGACAGCGGTCTATGAGTAAGCACTCAGCCTGTCAGCCGCACACGTAGCAAACATGACATGCGTCCAAAAGTATGGATTACAATCAAATCTTTCCTCGTTTAGCGTCAACATGTTTTAAATCGATTTCATGCAGAGTGTGTGCGCTGACTCTTTTTGCTCAAAGCTCATTTTTGATCATTAATTTGCTCGGGTGTTGTGTGCCAAAATTGCTGTTTGGTTTGTTTCTCCATATAGCGCACGCAATTAAATCGGTACAAATATTTACTTAGAGAGATAATTATATGTTGGCAAAAGCTCAAAGTTACCTGCAAGCTCTTCAACATATGGCACACCTGTTTTTTTTTTGGGCGGGTAACAGCCACATCTGACAGTGAGAGCTGAGTTCAATGTTTTTCAGATATATTCAGAAAAAGGATAATTTCGGGAGAAATGTTCCAAAGTGTCATGTGTGGGTGGATGTGACTTCATCTAATATTTAATGCCTCACATGGGGAAATGATGAAAGTGACACATTTATTTCACTGGAGGAGTGCCACTAATGCACTTCAAAGTAAGACAAATTAATAGAAGTAGGTAGAGATTGGAAGAAAATAAAATAGTAAGCTGATCAAGAGACAATTCTTTTGACAGTATTCACTGTAGTAGTCACGGAAGGCCGTCAGATTAATGTAAACATAGGTTACTTTTTTTTTAATTATATTACAAGGCTAGCACAATAACAATCAGACCAGCTGTCTCCCTCCTTTTATATTGAAATCTTCATTAATGCCAACTGGATGGGTCCAGGATCCAGCAAAAACACTTCAAGTACACGTTAACAAAAGTCCCGTCCAAACGTCTCATCTTTCCACGCCTGATCAGTGATCGCTGTTTGACAGGGATAAATAATATCTCATCCTGTGAGAGAACAGAAAAACGCTCTTTGTTTTTGATATCTTTTCGCTGCTCTAAGCAGTGCCAACACACCAGGTGCCAAATACCGTGCAAGGAATAACTGTGACTCCTAGCTGGAATGTCACATTTGAATGAATCCGTGTTGAAAATTAACATGAAGTTCACCCATTTCATCACATTTAACAGCTAGGACAAGCCCGCAACGCTATGTACTCTGGAACTTTGACTGCTTATCAAAAAGTGAAGAATCCAGTTCTTGATTATGTAAAATTCTGTCAGTGCAACACATCCAGTAGTTCTGATCCGGGGCCTAAAGAGCCACTGATATAATTTGCCACCGCAGCAGAAAGGGGAAATAATTTCTCTCCCAGCGCACCTAACAATCAAAGCCTCTTTCCATTTTTCAGTCAGTAATCCTGTTAGGTGGGCACTGGGTAGAGAAAAGCCATACCATGTGGTCCTGCAACTATCTAGTTAGCCCGGATTCTCTCTCCTATTGTTTGAGGGTCTTAGGATCCCCTCCGAGAAAGCCTGTTACACTTTCAGTGTTATCCCAAAGGCTAGCTAACAGACAATTTGGCCAGATAAGGAAGGCATTTACAGAATCAGCACCTCCATTGGTTTTTCAAGGTGAGACAGGAAGCAGAACTTAGTTTGAGCTGAATGTTAGTAAATCCGCCTTTTCCTTCAGGATTCCCTATCTTTATTTTTAAAGGTGCACCATGTAACTTTGGGTGAGTCAGGGGATTGAACATTTGTAATGTATATTCTCATAACTGAATAAATAAACTCTGCTGACAGGAAAATCAGATCCCTGGAACACCTTTTGAAGTTAGAAAGCAAACCGAACAGTTAAGTGTATCACTGTTTTTGTTTACTGCAGCAGGGCCCACAGTTTTGTTGACAAAGACTTTCTAGTCATACATTTGGTTCCAAGTGCCTCAAAATAATTTAGATTTATTGATGATGTAATTATTCAGTACCAAGAACTGCATGTAGTGAAAATATGTGTTGTAAACTAACTGCAGGCTCTTCAAATGTATACATATCCCCCTCCCCTTAAACTCTATAGTGCACCTTTTAAGAGGAGACGCAGGGTATGCATAAATGACACCATTCTGGGAGCGGTTCCTGTTTTAAAATGAGTACAAGCTATCTACTGTCTACCTCTGTTTTCTTTCAGATTCGAACGGGAATTGACGACGGGAGCCTCTCCTGACTGGATGGTCAAGACTGTTTGGCACTGGCACTGGAAAACGGCAGAGTGATTTGGCGTGACACTGCAAACGGCAATTTGTCAATTGTCCGGACTCGGGACACAACGGGGAAGCAGTGATTTGAATAAGCTGAATCTACTTTTCCATAAAGGACAACATTAAACTGGACTTCAGATAAAGCAAACAGCAGATTGACACAGTTATTATCACCAGATGGCACGGGACCCAGAGCCATATCACCTCAAGACCTCAGACGTGTATAAATAAATCTATGTTCCTACTTGAACTTCGTCCTCAGACTCCTTGAAGCCTTAACAAGCCTGCTGTAGTCATTTTACCCTGTTCTCTGAATGAATGCAATCAGGTTTATTTTAACTTGGATACAGTATATGAAAGATCAATGAAGTCATTTGAGGAAGACTCTTGAACTGTATTTCGCTAAAACTATCTGTTGAGTGTGTTGTCATAAAAAGAAAACTGAACTTTTATGTTTCCGTTTTTCCAAAGCAAAGCCCTCCCGATCGTTATTTTTCAAACCCTTCCTTTACCACAGCTATTACCAACTACAACACCAACTCCACAACTTGTCAATATAACAGTACAACTATTGTAATAGGTGACACAATGGAAAGTTTTTTTTTTTATGTTCTTGTTTTATTTATATATTGATTAAATAAATGCTTAATTTAGGTTGAGGAAGAGTGGAAAAAAAGAAGTCCATCCCCTGCTTACTGCTAGTCCGGAACTTTTCAACACTGTTTCTGGTCTCAACAGCAACCGGCTGCATAAGAATTAAAGCTACATTTCCTGTATTCAGTGACTGAATTCTCTGCGCATGATTCATACATCATTATAAGGGATCAAATATATTAGTGTTCTGCTACTGGTGATAACAAGCAAGTAGGAAGGTGATTGTGTAAGTTATGATACATGGCTGTCAAGTAAAGTACTCAATTAATTATTATTATTATTATTTATGGATCGAGGAAATCACAACGCAAGTCTTACACCAAGTGAAAATATGACAAATTCTACCGGAAAATTCCAAACTAACTCAAACGCAACCCGTGACTGAGCCCGGTCAGTGCCAGGAACTTGCCATATACATCACGTTTGACATGCTCGTGAATACCGCCCGTGTGTCATCCCATTCTGCTAAAGCTTGCTGCGATATTATTAATGTTGACAACATATCTGACAAACAGAGAGGATTCTGTCATTAGCGGCCGCTAATTCATGCATAATGAAACACGCTGGGGATTATTCAAATTTGTTGCTGCACAGTATATATATGTGGTCTGAGAGAAGTTTGCGTGGGTTTTTTATTTTTTGGTTCCAGTGGAGTCATAATGAGATTAAATGAGTGCGGTTAGTTTAGCACATGTCAATATGCTCATGGATATGGTGAGAGCACATTAAACAGTTTGCCACGCCTGTGCATCACTCGGTTTAATGGAAATTAACAAGAAAACAAAAACAAGTGAATACACAAAAAGCGAATGGTTTTTTCATTAGTTATTTTACTGTTGTGTTCCGACACGTGGATCAGTTGAGGATATGCGCCAACCGGTTTCATTAATCTTGTTAGCGAAACAGATTTGCCAACAATTCCTTGTACATCTTTAAGAGTCAGTGTTTCTATTTGCATGTCTACACGTGTCTCAGCTCAAAGAAGCCGTAAATTAATTGTACTATCTCTGTCAGACACCCATTTTAAGGTTGATTAATTAGAATTAGACGGTAAATATGCTTGAAAATTACATCTAATACTCTGGCAGAAAAAAATGACAAGGTACGCTGAACAAAAGCCTCAGTATTTACGTGGGTCATTCATCAGCATAGACAGTCACATTGGCTATTATTAAGTCCAAAGCAATCAGCTAAAGAATTAAACCGATTTCACAGCAGTATATTAGGTGTACCAACAACATATGAAATGTTGCTTCCAACAAAGAAAACGTTGACAGGACAAATAAGCTGTTTTCTGTACATGAAATTCTCATTTTAATAGAGAAATTGATTCTCCATAAATAGACATGTAGCGAGGAAAAACATAGTTTGTTTGCTGACATGTTTATCTCTGAGTTTGTGGTGTGATTAATATCGCGTCTTGTGCCGACAACTGAATACTTTGGCTTGACAGCAACATAAAGCATCTAAAATCCCTTTGTGAATATTGTTTTTGTGCAGGCACTTCATTGAGAAAAAATTTGACCAAAACTTTTTATTTACTTTTCAGTCTCATCTGCAGAAGATTCTCCACTGTGTGTTTGTACTTTTTTGAGACGGGAAAATGAAAAAAACAATCCGAGTGAACAATGACAGTGATGAAGACATTCTGCTTTGTACCATCAACACAGGCGTTTAGTGATTTACCTGAATGCTGACCTGCTGTGCAAGAAAATATGAACCTAGTTTATATCAGAATTGCATGTGTTATTTTTTCAAAGCGGTGAAGGTAAAGTGTATTCATTGGTGTAGAATGTGATCCATGATGCATTAATGGCTACTTCAAATGCTACAAACATGTTGGTTGTTCCCCTATGGTGGAGCAGCTATATAAATAAAAAAAACATCCTACTTGCATAAGCAAAACTGCATAAAGACTCTATTCTGCATTAGAAGTATTTTTACATTATGTTTATCGTGTGAAAACTTAATATTCATCCCCATCAAACTAATATTGACTACAATGAGGGGACACGTCATAGATGGTTATAAGAAGTATTACATTGCTTTTATTTCCTTTAGTACGTCACGGAAAACCTCGACACAAACCTCGCCGTCCGGATACTTCATGGAAGCCAGCTTCCAGGCCTCTTCAAATGTCTCTTCAGAAATATCTACACCCACATTCTTGAAGATCTCTGTTATCTGTGAAGAGAAGGATGAGAGTGTCCGTATTAGAAACCTATTTCACTAAAATATGGTCAAGATATAACAGTGAGATTTACCGTTTGGCTCTTATTTTATATTGATCTTAAACAACGAAGTCTCGTACTATATTCGTTACAAGCAGCATGTGTATACATGGAAAGTACATACAATATGTGGTTTCAAAATTACCTACAATTATTCAAGAGTACATTTATATTAAGAACAACTTGGCGATTATTCAATATTACACCTTATCAACTGTCAGTGAAAGTTTATTGTGATCATATGATGATATCGCGTTATCATTTTATGAACTTCTGCTGCCGAGACTCTATGAATATAAAAACCTATAAAATGAGTTACTTGAGGTTTTTTTCTTATTTTGTGATTAAGATAGACTATGCCTTTGATTTGTGCACGGTGCTCACCTCTTTCTTGGTGCGAGGACAGAAAAAATCCTTTTCATGAACACCATAAGCTGAATGGAATGACGGGTGCAGGAGATCTCGAGCTGTGGATGTGTCTCCGTAGTTGGCGTGGTCACTGACTCTCTTTATGAGTGGAGCAGGAAGGTCGAACCGCACAGAGGGCACACCACAGGTCCGTGAGCCTTTGTAAACAGAGATCACATGATGAGTGAGGATTTTCATCATATTGGAGTGAATTAAAAATATGTACATTCAATTAGCGTTTATCAAAGTGTTACATATCAGTTGAAAAACAGATCAAGTTCAGTCACAGTAGTTTAAGGTGAAGTCAGTGATTCTGGAGAATGCTTGTTGTCAAAACAAGTGAATATCTCCTCAAGATAGGCTACCTGTCCGTACTGTGTGTGCTCTGAAAATCAAATTCAGTATGGACAGGTAGCGGATTGTGAAGAAATATTTACTGGTTAACTTTCGACCCAAAAACATTCGTCAACAAACATTCTCCAGAAAAGCCGATCCACCTTTAATGTGTCCTTAAGAAAATATCTGCATAACTTGGTTATTTCCTACTTAAACTTCACTTTTTTCTGAACTCTGCATAATGTGGCTCTCAATATCTCGACGTCATTGTAAATGAGGGTCACCCCTCAATTGGTCTCTCGAGGATAAATAAAAGTTAAATGAAATGAAATATACCATGTTGACACCCACAGATATTTAGCCTGGCTCCGCCCGCCTACCTACTTCCGCTCAATTTTCATTTCACTTCAGTAGTCAGTCTGGGTGTACGGTGTTTAACATGGGTTCCTGCTCAGGCAGATTTCTGCCGGTCCAATCAGCGAACAGAGCGAGTGGCTGAGAACGATGACATCGAAGTCGCTTTCCAGTTTCAGTTGAATGCTGCGTTCCTTTATACTCGGAAATCGGAAATTTCCGACTTGGTAGTTCCGAGTTCCGACCTGTCTGTGTTCCAGTGCATCTGCTCGGGAAAGTATGGACGCCTACAACCTTTCTCATCCAAATAACTAAACGTTAGGCTCGAGCAAGTTACCGTTGCCAGGTACCGGTAGATCCATAAACTACAATATGTAGTGAAGTCAGAAATTTCCGAGTTCCCTGTACAACTGAAACGCACCACCAGAAGCCGGCTCATGACATACGTCTGACCAAACGTGATGCGATTGGTTGGCTAATCCAGAGTGGCAATGGGCAGATCCAATAGTTTTAAACTTCAACAGACACCCGCCTCCAAGTGAGTGAACGTTTGCCAATTACAGCACTTCCAGACCTTCTTCTACAAATGAAATGAAGTACGATGGTCTGGTAGCACCAGGCTAACAGATATTACCTGTTTGGTTATAAACAGTGTGAATTCTGATCTAGTGCAACACAACCTCACTACACATCTCTATTTCCGACTTACTTGCTGTGACGGGACCTTCACTGCCAGCCCCGATGAGGGAGGAGGAGGTCTTGAAATGGTCTTTGGTCAACCTGGGTCGACACAGGGTCTTGAGGCTCAGTTTGGTACCTCGCTCTACAGGCTCCAGGTATTCAGGCTTAATCAAGGCAGGAAGCGTTGTGGATTCTGACAAAGGTTTCCTCTCTGTGTTGGAGAGAGCCACGCAGGTCTCATGCACTGCAGGAGACAAAATAAATTAGCCCCAACTTGTAACCTCCACAATCAATCTATTACTGAATGAGTCACTTTTAAAAGTACAGTGTGTAATATAGGAGTATTTTGACATGCTCTAGTGGTGAAAGATCTAGATTGCTCTCCATCCCATCCCATACACTAAAAATTAATTTAACTGACCATTCCTAAGAACACGATTGTTTATCACCATCTTGCCCTTCCAGCTGAGGAAATTAGCAAACTCCAGGAAGTTGATAAGTCCGTCCTTGTCCATGTCACAGTATTCTATGATGTCATCCAGAACCTGCTCGCTCACGCCCAACTGGAACTGTTTGCACGCTGCCTGCAGGTCCTCTTTGTCAATCATCCCTTTGCCTTTCTGGTGTGAACATAAACAGAAAGACACACATAGAAAGGCTAATCAAGAATTACGGGGCATTTCTTAAAGCTATAGTGTGTAACTTCTGTTGCCCCCAAGAGGAATTCCCCCATTGAGTAATTACAACAACACTGTTGCGTTACATATGTGCTTTTCTTGCTATGATAAGAGAAAATGTCCACTGTGTGAAAGTGTTGTGCTCTGATCTCTTTGATATGTTCCTATTATTTTATGATCAACCTGCAGTGATTCCAGCTGTACCTTGTCATAATGTCTGAAGGCATTCAGCAGGGAGGAGAAGTGGCGGAAGTTGATCTTCTTGAGGTGGTTTCGCACTGCGTTGACCAGACAGCGCTGGCGGTCTAGTCTTCTCATGAACATGTCCGGCTCCGTGAGGTGGATTAACCCTCCCACACCTGCACAGGAAGCAGACAAAGTGTCATTCCATTACTTTAACCACTGTTTTTTTCAGGACACACTTAATCTGAAGATTTGTTACATGAACTCTACCATATTCATCCAGTGGCAAGCGTTTTCCGAAGGCGTGATCTGGTGGAACATTCAAGGGATTTCCTCTCCTGAAAAGAATGGTTTAATGAGAAAACACAAGTCAAACACTAGTTAGTAAAGTAGTGAGAAGTCACAGAATTTTTCGTAGTGCAACAGAAACGTACCGATTGATCGTTTTCCCAATTTGTGGCTCTCCTGGGTCCTTGTTCCCAGATCTCTTCCAAACAGTCTTTGGATTGGAAAACCTATGACAAAATAATATGAGGGCTGTTTCAGGAAAATGTCTTCCCCCCTAATGTTAAATATACACACAAATTAAATTATACATACTGTAGTGCCAATGTAAAAATGAACAAAACAAACACTTACTTCTGTGTCTCCCCCAGCCAATGTAGAGTTTTGCATATATTACGGCCATCGTTGAAATGAGGTGTGTGGATCCCAAACCTGCTGTCTTTACTGTAGTGATTGCAGTCGTAATTCCTATCTTTCCGCTCACCTGATGTAAGGCAAAGTGATTATAATTGCGGTAAAAAAAGGGTCAACACAGAATAATTTTTTTTTAAATATAAACAAAATTCAACAAATAGTTTTTTGTAATGACAGTAAAAGCCTTATACATGATATCTATTTTCCATTCTTCTTACCAACAAAATAGGCGTTGTGGCTATAAATGTAATCCTTGTGTCCTTCCTGAACTTCCTTTTCCAGCTCCTCTGCTGTTGTTGAAGGGTTAATAATTCCACGCACATCATCCAAACCTGGACAAAAAGGAACATCAGAAAATAAGTCAAGGTAAATATAGAAAAAACTAAAAGTACAAAAGTAGATAAACATTTGCATGTCATGTGCATGTGTGTCTTACCAGATTGAAACCTATTTTCTATTGTATTTAAAGGTACACTTACCTTTCACTGTTTTAATGCCATATGTAGTTGTGTCGTTCGCAAATCCCAAATGTTGAGCCCGCGACACTCCGGGGGGAGCTTTATGACTGGAGGCATGCACTGCTTCACTGAGCTTTTCCAACTTATTTTGGAAGAAGGTCTTTGGGGGAGGATTTAGCAAGCTTGCGCTCTGTTGGAATCCGGTTAAAATGAGAGAACGTATTATTTATATTCTGGGAATGTGTCTTGTAAACTTTGTTTTTATAGAAATGCAAAGTTAGCTTGTGCAACAACGGCATGTCCAGCATGATAGAACAAATACTCAGCAAAGTTTCGTAAAAATGTAGCAGGTCGGGAGCATCTCAAGATGCCAACATGTAACACATGATGTAAGATTATGTATGGTACTCACAGTGATGGAAGATTTGGTACTGATGCCATGAACAAGGGTGCTGGCGACATCTGGATCATCTGCTTTCCCTCGGTGCACTCTGAGAGCCCCTAGCTCAGGTTGGGTGCTGTTGCGGACTTTCCTTACCGCTGGTGGGGTTGGAGGCTGAAAAGTAAAATTGTTTAGAGAATTGCACAGATACATATAGGGACAGTGTAGTTACAAGAGCCAAGGGTAGGGGCACACTGGATTATAAACAAACAGGTAGGTGTCATGATGCCTTATTGTTTGTCGATTTAGTAAAATAATAGAATAGAACAAATATTTATTTTCTATAGATAAACTAACATTTTATGAATGACAAATGTTGGCAATAACATTATCAGAAATATCAGATTTATACATTTAAAAAATTGGTCTTCTTTGCTTGGGAGTTTGACCAAACCAAGCCACACATTTTCGTACACTAATTTGAAATCTTAATAATAATAAAATAAAAAGCAAGATCAATATCAAATCTGTAAAGTTCTTGCCAGAATGTCCTGGTGTATGAACACAAAGCAAAAACAGGTGTAAAAAGGTGTTTCTGTATATTCATTACAGAACGAGAACGTTGTGTTTATTTGCGTCAAAATACAAGCATACTTTGATTTGCGAAAAAAGCAAACAGAGAAAAATAAATAAGCTAAGTTAATAAATAACTAAACTGCTGAAAATTGACTTACCCCTTTAATTTCTTGTAAGCAGGCCACAGCCTTGTCTCCAGCAGGTTGTAGTTTACCAGCCTGGTGTTAAAAGAAAACAATATACAGTAAAAGACGAAGATGTTGGCTAATTTTAAAACACCCCACAGCTTTTACACGTATACAGAAGTAAGCTAACACAACGTTAGCTAGCCTTAAAGCCGACCTACCCTCGGAATGTGTGGACACATATCATATTTCGGTTTGTACAAGGTATTTCCTTCAATCATATTCATCCTTAAAGTTCATGAAGCTGCAAGAGGCAACCAAAGGTCTGGTAAAAGTTTGACACAACTTTTTTTCTGCTGCACCAAACGCTTCAGTCAGAAGCTGAGCAGTGCACCTGTCCTGTTTGTGTTCCGTTTCCTAGCAACACCAGCCATTCGATTCCAAATTTTTAAAAAATACTTTATTTTAGATGATTTTTTTTTATGTACTTTTGATGAAAAATACATAAATTTATGCAGCATATTAATAACTACTAAGTCCTTCTTTTTTAAAACAATTTAGGATATGATATTTGTTTAATCCCATTTCTCTACATATTTACAAATCTCCATGCACTTCTACATTTTTGTTATCTTTTTGCACACATTTTCAGACCCACACGATTTTTATTTTATTTTTTTGGAGAATGTCACACCAGTAAATTGGGAATAGATCCTCCCACGTGATTGGTCCGTGGCAGCATGACGTAGTTAGATTGTCAGTTCCAGTCATACGATCCGTCATCGCCGTTCTAGTTCGTACGATGCGAAAAGGGAAGTTGAGAGAAGTGGGAAAGGGACATCGCGAAGCTTTATGAGATCCAGTGTTACAGTAGCTGGCTGGGCGCTCGATTCACTGTTTAACGCCTCAAACACTATCCTGGCGGACGCCATTCGCACTAACTAGCTTGCTCTTTGTGGAAGGTGAGTAGCTAATATTAGCTAATGGCTATCCAGAGGGCTCCTCCCGAAGCGGCCGCAGCTAAATGTACTAGCCTGCCCAGTGTCTATTATCTGGGCGAGCTAACGTCAGCTAGCCGACACTAGAAGGGCCGAGCTAGTTAGCACAGTGAGTTAACGTTGTAGCTGCGGCTGGTGAATCCGGGTCAGCTGTCATGTTTAGACCCGTAACGCGTTAACGTCAACTCAATCTTTAATCTAACGACACATATGCCACTCTGTTTTGTCCAGTGATTTATTTGGTAGTTCACTAAATGAACGTCATGCAGCTCCGGTTAGCCCGCTGTCATTAGCTGTGTACACACCCTAAACTGCATCATCTGTGTGTTGGCAAATCCCAAAACGTTGTACAAATGTTAGATCTAGGTGTTTGCGATTCTCCCTAGATTGGTGCTATCGTTACATATGCTAAATGTTGCTTTTTTACGGGCAGATATATCTTTGAGATATATATTTTGAACTTGTTATGTAGCTATGTTGCTAACGATAGCAGTCGTTACTCTGCTAATTCCTGTCAGACAACAACAACATAACAGGTTATTTGTGGTTAACTGTGTGTCGTAATGCGATTTCGACCACGTTGACCAATTGTATTTGAACTAAGGCTCTCTGTTGACTTGATCGTAATGAGAAAAGTGCGACTTTGACAAAGAATGTGTTGTTGTGTTGTCAATAGTTATTTTTTTCACCCTAAATCTTTAAGGAAAACTTCCTGTAACTCAACCTTGGAACATTTCAGACCCGTGTCATACTAATCCACTTTGTGACAGCCTGACTCACAAACCTTAAAGCTACAAGCAGCAGTAGCCAGGAGTTTCTTTGGTACAGATTGTCACATCTACACAAGTTGGTTCACTTTTTCTGGCATTTCTAAAAGTTGCCATTAATTGGTACAGTTCAGAAACTTTGGCAACTAGGAAAGGTGTATCTGTTCAATATGTGTGTATAACTGACGGAAATGGACTGTATCTGCCCAACCCTATAATGTTTTGACTGTACCTGTTACACTTATTTGCTCAGCTGTTATGGAAAGCAACTACTGTTTGGAAAGGAAAGTGTTGTAGTTAGTGGGAATCTCTTGTTGAGTTGATGTGTACAGTTTTCAACCATCATACATGTCCCTACATGGTCACTTGTGACATGTCTTCCTATGGATTTCTACTGGTTGGTTTCAAAAGACATATTGTTAGAACAACAACAGCTTAAAACTGTAAGGTTGAAATTCTTGAATATCTCTGCCAACAAAGTGTGGCATTCTGTGCATAAACATTTAAGTTTCTAACAGATGACTTCGCTTTTTAGTGCATGAAATGCATGTGCCGAACTCCAGTCCTTGTTTTTGTCCGGAAAAGAGAAGTATTCTGGATTTTATTAAGAATGGTTTTGAGTTAACAGTACACTGGCATGAGTTGTAAGAAATAATTTCATCAACATTAACCATGTCTTTTTTTTTATACATTAACCAGCTTTTTTTGGGAACGCTTTTAAGACATTATTTTGGAAAAATTGATTTTTAGATTTGAATGATTCTGCTTTTTTCCCTCTCCTGCTCAGGTATTTTCGTCCGTTGAGCGCAGACCGTCAGCGTCCTGAGACCGGACAGTGTGACATGGCAGGTAGAGGCGGAGCCACGCGACCCAATGGGCCCAACGCAGGCAACAAGATCTGCCAGTTCAAACTGGTGCTGCTGGGAGAGTCAGCCGTGGGGAAGTCGAGTCTCGTACTGCGCTTCGTCAAGGGACAGTTTCACGAATTCCAAGAGAGCACAATCGGAGGTATGTTTATGTTGCTTGAAAATTGTATATCACTGGCATCATTTTACACACCAATACCTGGACATCTGGTTTGCCCAGTGCTTGGTATGTCCAGCAGCTTACATGAGCTCAAAGCAGTCTGTTATCAGCCACCTAATCCCTCACTTATTGCCCTTTGGCAAAACTCACTGGATAATTTATGGTGTAAGGAATTATATACATTCCAATGCTTCATTTTTAGACTTACCTTAGGCCAAATACAAACACCTGCAGACGGTACTGATCATAAAGAGAGATGATCGGGCACCAACAAAGCAGAAGAACCAAAAAAAAGTGACCCAAAAATAACATAAAAAGACAGTCTTAGTAAATCCACAGTTGGACAGATGCATCAGTCGACAGTGAACGCCTAAAGGTTTCTGACCCAAAGCATGTCATTTGTCATGAGTTGTACTGGGCAGTTTCCATGTGTTACTGTGGTTGATTCACTGAATGTGAACAGGGTATTTCTAAATAAAGACAGTATTGGTTTTAGTACCATCTAGATTGTGGATGTTCAATGTAACAAGTTTGTTTGATATAGAGATGCTGATTTTCATTCGCAACTTTATTCTGATATCTGGCCGATACCCACACTGTCCGATATCATAATTATTATTATTTATTTATTTTCTTGGTGGTGATAATATTTCTAAGATTATGAAGGCTCAAGCAAACACCAGCAGCAAATCTAATTTAAAAGAGCAAAAAATATTCAATAATGAAAACAGGTTGAAACATTCAAATGAATGTGTGCAATGCTACGTCACATAAATGGTCTTATTATAGATTTTCTTTCTTTCACAGTTAAAATCATGAATGAATTAAATGTAATTTGGATTGGTATGTGGTTCAGTGGCATCATTCAGATATCCAATGAGTGGATTGCAGCCATATTGGAATTGAAACCCATATTTGATCATATCGGTCCCATCCTTATTTTGATATTACCAGCAGAGTCGACCTGATAATCCTCTGGTGTGTGCTTCCAACATCAGTCTTAAAAAAAAAAAAAAAATCCCCTGACAGTGACACATTCTGTCTACCTCAGTGGCCACAGGCGCAGTTTGTCATTGGTTGTTCTTTTTGCCTTGTGCCCCTGCAGCTGCCTTCCTGACTCAGACGGTATGTTTGGACGACACAACAGTCAAGTTTGAAATCTGGGACACAGCTGGTCAGGAGCGCTATCACAGCCTGGCTCCCATGTACTACAGAGGTGCCCAGGCAGCCATCGTGGTCTACGATATAACAAATGAGGTGAGAACCGTGCCAGGTTTTTCTCTCTGTTACCATCGCTGCCTTCCCCAACCAAAGATGGAACAACATTGCTATTAATGATGAGAGGATAGTGGAGGTGTGCATTGTTCTAAAAAAAGAACCTTATTTTGGTAACTTGAGAAGTTTAAAGATGAGTCATCACAAAACAACGTTTGTAGACAATATATATTGATCTAATGAGTACATCAATGACTAAACATCACAACTCTCAAATATATGTATTTATACAGAATGTGCTGATAGATTTCTGATAATAAAGAGAACATATAAGAATTGTTAACCTCCACATAGTCTATAACAGCAAGAGTCCCATACATCCCTAACAACCTTGACAGTAGCATTTGTAGTTTTTTGTTATGTGTAAACTGTACCTGAAAGATAGACTGTGCTCACTTGTTTTGTAAAACATTGTTCACAAAAATAGGACGAGGGGATTGACGGATTACAGTTATAGAAATGTATGAAGGGCCTCCTGACGCTTCTTAACTTGAATAAATCTTATTTTAAAGACAAAGTATTGAACAAAGAGTAATCTAGACAAAGGTTAGCTTCAAATAGTTTTTGTTAGTGTGTGCACTGCATAACTTACACTAAAGTGCAATGTAACCCTGCCTCTCATACTGTACAAAAAGCTGCTTTCAGTCTACCTTTCTGGAGCTTTTTCAATCTTTTTCATATCCCATGATTATCATGATTGTTGATGATTGAGTCTGTGTTCTGGGCCTTGGTCAAAAGATGAGCTAAGGCCTATTAGCCTAGGCATCATGGGGAGGCTCCTGTTGTACTCATTTTCCCCATGGTCACATGGATCTCATTGTTATTTTCACTAAACTGAGTCAACCCCTCCTCCCCCTTCCACTCCACCCCTCCCTGTTTTGTTTGCCAGGAGTCATTTGTACGGGCGAAGAACTGGGTTAAAGAGCTTCAGAGACAAGCCAGTCCAAATATTGTAATAGCGCTGGCCGGGAACAAGGCTGATCTCGCAAACAAGAGAGCACTGGACTTCCAGGTTTGTGTTCTTTTAAATCCTGATTAATATATTAGTCTGGAGGTCAATAGAAGTGGATAGGAAGTTGTGTAATTGCCTCTTTTTAAAACTTCAAATCAAACATTCCCAGACTGATTTATGAAACGCATTGTCTTCCTGATTGGCCCCGGTCCTGTCTACTACTTGGAACTTACTACTTTGCTTCCTCCACATGCAGTTTTCTTTCCAATGCAAACTGCAAGGTGCTTTCCACTTGTTATAAATGGATGGGCAATGGTTAAAGTGTGAGGTCATTTTAACTAATAACTTCCTGTTCTCGGTTTCACTTTCACAGGACGCACAGTCGTACGCAGATGACAACAGCTTGCTTTTTATGGAAACGTCAGCGAAGACCTCTATGAACGTGAACGAGATATTCATGGCCATTGGTAAGTGTCTAGTCTTATCTTATATCTTACACTCCATATACAGACTGGGCTTGATTGACAGCTCCCTCACTCACCTGTTAAGGCGGGCGGGACAGGGACATCTTTATTATTATCATTAGCAGCAAACAGTTTAGTGGCATGACGTAATTCCAAAGTTATTCAAAATAAATGAGTGGGTGCAGGGCCTTAAAGGGATCTTTGTGAGACAAAATTGTTAGTGTTACATGCTTGTTTAAAAAAAAAAAAAGACAGTTCATTGTTGTTTTTTTATTCAAATACTGAGAATGGAAAAACAGCATTGGTCTGGCTAATTTCTCTATTTTAGGATTGTATTTGTTGTCATAGACTGTACTCGTATCTCAAAATAAATATTGAAAAGTATATTTAAAGGGCAAATTAACATCCTGTTTTAGCTTCAACATTTCCCTCTCCATATATTCAAAACATGCATTCATACCCACTTCCGACTAGGACAAAGTTCAATTGCATTTGCAAGTTCAATACAGTGACTGTAATAGGCTGACCATAAGCCTCTCTTAAGAATGAATGATGTAATCGTAGGTGCGGTTATCTCATGTATTCACGGTGATGTAATCGATAATCTTGTTGCCATGTCATGTGTTGCCATGTCATTCTTTGCCGTGTCATTGCAGCAAAGAAGCTTCCGAAGAACGAGCCCCAGGCGGCCGGAGCCAGCAGCGGGCGGAACCGAGGAGTGGACCTGACAGAGACGGCTCAACCCACAGGCCGTACCTGCTGCAATAACTAACCCAGCTTTACCTGCTCTCCCTCTCCACACACACACACACACACACACACACACACACACCATCCTTCCCCTCCCTCCTTCTCTCTCACTTTATCCCGCTCCGCTGGACAACGTCTGGACATCGGGGCTCCTTGGCTTCCCTCACTCCCCTGGAATAGCTAAAAGACTCTGTATAGCTGCATTTCTAATACCTTTTTTTTTTTCGTTTATGTTTTTTTTCTTTTTTTTAAATAACTTTTTTTAAGAAGTGTATATCAGTATAATGGATGCATGTATCACTACAACGCCTAAAAAAAAAAAAATGTATGTCTTATTCAGTTGAAAGACGAAACCCCATTTTAAGAAAAAGACGAGCAAGCGAGAACCCCCCGTGAATGTGTGATTGTGTCGTGTGTGAAATTTTCCAAAAGTGTGATTTGTTGATGAGAAGGTGTAGCCCTCATTTGCCACTTCACAGGGTCGACTGGATTGCGAATGACGTTGCCTGTAAAATGCTCTTTGTGCGCTGGGTTTTAGTTGTGCTCACAAATCAGAAGAAAAAAAAACAAATTGTTCCCTATCTGGAGACGCCTGGCTTCTCATCCTGTCTGTCGCGAGGCATCAGCGCTCGGAGACGGCGCCAGGAAATGACTGTTGTGCAAAAAGCAAGAATCCCTCCCTCCTCTCTCACATCTGTTACACAAGAAGAGGTCTTCATCCAAGACTCAAAATGGATAAGTGCGGAAAATGAATTTAGCAATGTCCAATTTTTCTGAAAAAGTTGGAAAATACACACACACAAAAAAAGTTGTATTTTGGAGAGTATGGAAGATGCACATCTGGCTTCTCATTATATGCAGACAGAGCAATATGGACTTCAGTTCACATTGCCATATATAGTCGTTGTGGTGTGGGATACATTGGGATAATTGGGTTACACCTTTAGGTGTGGCTGGTATGACGATTTCAAATCAGGCTTTTCACTATTTAACAAATGCTCTCATGTTGCACCAAGTCCACTACAGAATTCCCATGTTAAATTTTGGACTTTGGACACAACTGTTTAAATGTTGGACTTGTGTCTTTGTAAATCCGATCTGTTTTTAAGTCAGGCCTGTAGTCAACATGTATCAGTTTGGAAGGATCCTTCTTAATCAAAGGGGGGAGGATTGTTTCCTGAAAAAAGTGCAGACAGCACAACAGAAAATTGGACTATTACCCATTGTCATAAGTCTGTGGAGAAAAAAAATATCTATACTCTAATGTTGTTCTAGGGTGCAATGTTGTCTTCTTCCTCCTTTCTTTAACACAGCTTGCAGAGCTCACAGGCTCGCCAGGAAATTATTTAGAGATTCCGAACAATTGTACAGTTCAATAATAGGTCTGCTTATTTTATTTTATTTTATATTTTCATCCTAGACCTTGTCACAAACTGGTCAAATGTTAAGCAGTGGTGGTCTTCTTAGGTATATGTAGTGTTATTATTAACAAAATCCCTCTCTGGTGTCTTGTTACTTTTTCTCAGAAAAAAAAAATGGTTCATGGTCATGTTTGAAAGGAACTTTTATTGCATTGCACAGTGTTGATCATGTTTTAATTAATGACTGCCCTTCGATTTTATATGACGGACTGTATTGGACTTGCTAACCTACAGCTATAAGCAGGTGGCAGAATTAACCTTACTGGTGGTCTCTATTACAGCTCAATGAATTTTAATGATGTAAAACAGCATTACTAGTGATGGGCTGAACAGTTTTTGAGTGTCTGAATACAACTTAATAAATTCAATAAAGAGGTCTCTTGTACGCCTTTTTGCTCTGGATATGTCAGTGTGACATCACATGTTACAAGTGAAGTTTTGAAACGATATAGATACAAGATTCTTGTTACATCCACAATATCTGTACAGACCTGAGTTTCAAGGTTAACAGGCTGATTTTAGAACGTAATTTTACCGTGTTCGTGTTTATCTTCATAGTAAAACATTGCTAACTTTGCCAATAAGCAACAAACATACACAGTTCAGCTGAGGCTGATGGGACATTCATGAGTTTTGCAGGTATTTTGCCACAAAGAGATGACAGTTTTGACCTCACGAGGGTGCTAGATGAATGTGTGTACTAAATCACATTTCACTCAAAGCCATAAATGTTGGCCTCATGGTGGCGCCAGAGGAAATCACAAGATCATCAATATCAGTTGGTTCAATTCTACATTTGATACCGGCATTGTAAATATTCGTGTGAAACAAGCAGTTTGGAGAAAATTGTAAATGGTTCAAAAAAGTTTGAATGCAATTTAAAACACTAAGCAATTAAATTATAAAAAATGAATACTCCAACGTATCGCACTTCCACAAAGAAGAGATTTTTCAATAAGAGTGGTCAAATTCAGTGCAGCACAGGCAAATACATATTGACTTTAATTAAGATGTGTCTCATGTAAGGCACACTACAATTCTCTATGCTTTAGCTTGGTATAGTTTTAGACCTTTCTGGCCTGAAAACCACACAGAAAGCCTGCGTGCTTTCTATTACAGTTTTTCTCAGTTGCATTGGTGCTTTTCTCAGATCAGAATGAAAATTATCATAACTATTAGTTCAACCTCCGCAACATGTAGTCATCTGAGCACATCATAGTAGCAATTTCTCCTTCCTCTGAACAAATTGCAAATGCTTTTGGTATCAGTTGCTTTCATACAATTCTCTGCTGTTGTACACAGAGGTTGGCTTTGGAAAATAGACGTATGAGTGCTGCCAGCATTGCTGAAGGGCTTGAAGGGGTGGGGGGTCAACCTGTCAGTGCTCAGACCATACGCCGCACTCTGCATCATACTGGTCTGCATGGCTGTCATCCCAGAAGGAAGCCTATTCTAAAGATGATGCACAAGAAACCCCACAAAAAGTTTGCTGAAGACAAACAGACTACGGACATGGATTACTGCAACCATGTCCTGTGGTCTGATGAGACCAAAATACATTTATTTGGTTCAGATGGTGTTAAGAGTGTGGAGCGGCAACCAGGTGAGGAGTACAAAGACAAGTGTGTCTTGCCTATAGTCAAGCATGGTGGTTGGAGTGTCATGGTCTGGGGCTGCATGAGTGCTGCCAGCACTGGGGATCTACAGTTCATTGAATTCTAACATGTACTGTGACATACTGAAGCAGAGCATGATCCCCTCCCTTCATAAACTGGGCCGCAGGGCAGTACTGCAACATGATAACGACCCCAAACACACCTCCGAACGACCACTGGCTTGCTAAAGAAGCTGAGGGTAAAGGTTATGGACTGGCCAAGCATGTCTCCAGTCTTAAACCCTATTGAGCATCTTTGGGGCATCCTCAAACGGGAGATGGAGGAGCGCAAGGACTCTAATATCCACCAGCTCCTTGATGTCGTCATGAATGGGTGGAAGAGGGTTCCAGTTGCAACCTGTGAAGCTCTAGTGAACTACATGCCCAAGAGGGTTAAGGCAGTGATAGAAAATAATGATGGCAAAACAAAATATTGACACTTTGGGCCCAATTTGGAAATGTTTTCTTAGGGGTGTACTCACTTTTGTTGCCAACAGTTTAGACATTAATGGCTGTGTGTCGAGTTATTTTGAGGGGACAGTAAATTTACACTGTTATACAAGCTGTACACTGACTACTTGACATTGTATCAAAGTGTCATTTATTCAGTGTTGTCGCATGGAAAGATATAATGAAATATTTGAAGAAATGTTAGGGGTGTACTCACTTTTGTGAGATACTGTAAGTGACTGAAGTGTATTTCTTTTGCACAATGCTGTAGAATTGCAAATAGCATATACAGTAAAAATGCGAAATATACATATTCAGTGTCTTGTACTCACTTACTCCCCTAACTACAGCAATGTGTAACTTTATTGTAGTTTTCAAATGGCTTTCAAGTGGTGTATAGTGCTGTCTTTAGCATTTTCAGGTATAGTGTCACAGAGTTGGAAAACACTGAGAGCATAAACTGTCATAATGAAAACATGACAAAGCCATTTGACTATCTTGTTCATAAACGATGGTGTCAAGACTTCTCATTTTGATGACACTGGCAGTTTCATTGACATGAATTTGCTTTTGAGGAATAGACTATCCATTTTGAGCAAGTGACGTACTTTTGCAGGTTATCAACTAGGTTTTGCAGTTTGCACTAATTGTTTTGAGAAATGCACTAACTGCTGTGCAAATGTTAATAGTGATGTGAGAAAAGCACCAAAGCGACTGAGAAAAACTGTAAATACCATACTTGTGGTTTCTTGAGGCCATTGCTCACTTCACACAGCTCCTCCAGAGTCACAGAAGACATACAACTCTTTGTACAGATTGAGTTATATCTCTCGACTCTCGCCATGATGATTAAAACTGATCTTGAAAGTCACTGTGTTCTTCAGTCAATCAATAATGAAAACCATTAGTTCAGCTCTACTAGCCGCATTTTCCACTTTTTAGGTCGAGCACTGTAAGATGGATGGTTGGATAGATAGATAGATAGTTTATTCATCCCCTTGAACTACACAGGTTTCCAGCATATAGTTCAGTCAGTCAACCGGCAGTACAAATGACAAACAGTAAAAGTCAGTGAAATAAGTCATTAAAATGTGAGCCATATTTCACATAATTACAGCTCCAGGCCCCGTATTTAAAGGCCGATATGTACCTCCCCTCTTCAGCTCTTGGCTCTATTCCACCCTGAGACTGCACACACTCTCCCCTGTTCTCAAGAGACGAGTCCTCTGAACTTTCTGTCGGCCTGATTACGTGTTTGGCCAAGACTCAAATCTCTGGACACAAACGGCCTCCTGCTAACGTCAATTGCAGTCTTTACAACCTCATCCACAGCCTATTCATCCAGCACGCCGGCCCACACACCACTTGACGCAACGCGAGAGATAGATGGGAGTCATGAGGCTTTACGGCGCAACGATCAATAACCAATTACACTCATTGTCAATGGCCAATACCTTTTGTAGCCTTCATCATCCAGTGTCCTCTATTAAAAAGTAGTTTTCCCCAAATTACAAACACATTTTTCTGACTTGTTTTTAGTAGATATGGTGGGTTTGCACAGCTTTGATATGTTTGCCATAACCCCAGTAATGGAGAGTAAGATTTAGTTTCTGGTGATCGCAGCATTGAAAAATTCATCTCTTTCTACCAACTTTTGATAATCCACACAACACACTCAAAAGTTCTCAGAGGGACTATGTCTTCAGTAGTTGCTTCATGACAACTTTTCTCACTGTGGATTTCCTTGAGTGACAGGGGCACTGTTTCTAAAAATATATCATTTAAAAAAAAAACTAAAAATCTTATAAATTCGAAACCCTGTGAGCACCATAAAGAGATCTTCACCTTCATTGACCTCCATTGAATTGACGTGGCAACTTAAATGTTTGAACTGGAAAAATGAACATAAAACATCTGGAGCTTTGTTTTTGAGTTTTTAAATCATATCACGTCTTCATCAGCAGACGGAAAGTGCCCTGAAAAAAATGGAACACAATTCCATGACAACTGGGCAAAGTCCAGCCGCTGATGAAGCTGTCGATTATGGGATATGATTGTTTTTAAATCCAGTGAAGAGCTACTAAATGGGGCTTATGGTTAGATTGTTTTTCTTTAATGCTGTTTCCAGAGCACACATGGACCTTGAACCTGGATCAATAAAACTAAACGTAATACTGAGAAAATATTCAGTAATTATTTATCCACTTTTTTTACTTTTTATTATTTCAGTTCAAAAATATGTATTAATGTTTTGTTTTGTGCGTGTTATTTCAAAGTTGATGGAGCCCCCAATTTTGGAAAATAATAGAAATATTGTTTTAAACTTTGCAAGCTAGTATATAATCTTACAGTACAGTTGATTGTATGGAAAGATGTCTCCAACCTTATTTTTACAACCTATAGGATGATGATTTGTTTAATGACATTCCCAGACATCTTTCTACATGTCACTCTGCCTTCCCACAGTTTGCCCCTTTTGTCACTTTTGAGAACCTCCACCAACCACAGAGATGCACGAGGCAACTTTTTTGAGCTGGCATTTTTTTCTCTTTCATCTCAGCGGAGCCTTTACGTTGCCAGAGAAAGCTTAAAACAAATGTTGGACCCCTTTGAGTCACTTTGTCGCACACTGCTGCTTTACTGGGAGAGCTGCCCATCTACTTTGTCCAGGAAGTTAAATCACGTCTCTTTGATGAGAAGTTCAAACGTAAAGTGAAATTTCCCCGACCACAATTTTTTGAGATTTCCATCTTTTTTTCCACTGGGAGATTCTAACCCCTGATCTTTAAGGCAGACCACATCATTTGTGCAACAGCAGATCATGGAAATTTCACATTTCTGCCCAGAGAGAGACACGTGGTTCATCCTATGGAAGGCAGTAGAAAAGGCTTTCGCTCAGTTCTATGTTTTTTTTTCTTTTTGTTTAAGTGTAGCATATTTCAGATCATTGTTTCTTAATGTTTTACTTTACTGGTTTAGCTCTCTCTAATCAACCTGTTTCCAACTTTATTGCACAGAGAAAGCTTTGATAAACAGGATGCATTCTACTCGTCCTGTGCTAAATGGCCAAGGGGACAAAATTAGCATCCAGCTGGTAAATTCACACATACTCTACGTCTGCAGAATTTTTTGGTAGCATTCATCAAGATATTTCCTTCAAAACGGAGCCAAGAGGTTGAACATGTAAGACTTATTTTTACCAGGTGGCAGGAATCCAAATGGACATTAATTTTTGTTGCTTTTGAGTGCACTTCAGACCACCACAGATCATCCATCACTTTGGTTGAAGCATGCTGAAGTTATTTTCATCAAAAGTTGTAGCCTACTTCTATGAGAATAACACCTCACAAAGGGAACTTTCTGAAGAACCTCCCTGTTGACCGAATTTTGAAGCTGTTAGAAAAGGGTTTTTTGATATACTGTATGATGTTCACATCTCACACTCTGCACAATGCACTGCAATAGCAATAAAGTCCATCTCTGCTCGTCTGAGTGAATCAAAGTCTCTCAAACTGAATTCAGCTGTTAGCCCACCTTTCCACAGTTTCCGTGGCAACAAATTCGCTTTTATGAACTATGTATAATTGGACTGTCTGCGGCCTGCCAAAAAGGAAAAATGAAGGAACTGTTTTGTGGGTGATTTGAAAATGTTGGTCATCAGCCAGTTAACAAACTGTATTTGAGTTTTGACATGTGGAGATTTGACACATTTAAGGGGTTTCATAACTCAAACTGGACTCTCTTTGCAGTGCAAGACTGGTTGTATTAGTATTCAGTGCTGTGCGTCGTAGAATTGATGGTGATCGTTTCACATCCAAATCGGGTCCTTCACACTCTCTGGCAGAACTCCTGAGGTGAAAGTGGAAGAAAGAAAAATCGTTCCGTTCGAAAAAGTGAATTTGGGCTTTATGAAAAATGTGAGTGAAAATAATACTCACCTTAGTTATTAGCTTTTCTTTCAACGGTTTATTAAAGGCTTTCAACACATTGATTTGAATAGCACAGCACTGAATAACTGGTTTTACTTTGTGGATAAGTGGATTTGAAGCATTTTGGCTTTTAGACTTGGATCAGCTTTTCCAGTTTACGCTTTAGACTTGTTCATTTTAAAAAGGAAAAGCACGTCGAATGACAGAAACACTACAGAAGAAAAAAATAGCTTTCTGTTTTCTACTGAATTATTAAAATGTTTCTTGTATGTATACGGTGGATCAAATGTGCGCAAAATGTATCAAGAACACTATGTATCCGTGAAAATGAGTTTTTTTGTTGTGTATTTTGTGCAGTTAACCTCTTCACAGGCACTAATGGGACTTTTTCGCGGTAAATTCAGACATTTCACAGTCGGGAAAGCACAGTAAGTTATACAATCACTGAATATTTCAATGATATAGATGTGTTAGTTTCGGGGTTGTGGTGTTGAGCATTTCATTCCCTTTCACACTGTCATGGCTTTCTAGGACACTTTAATAGAACAAAGCTCTGATGTTATTTAAAGCCTAAATGCCTTTTCCTACTAGGACTGAGTTAAAATGTCTGCTGGGAAAAAGGCCTTGTATGTAAGCCTAATCATATTTGTTAAAGA
This sequence comes from Ammodytes marinus, assembly GCF_949987685.1. Classification (NCBI taxonomy): domain Eukaryota; kingdom Metazoa; phylum Chordata; class Actinopteri; order Uranoscopiformes; family Ammodytidae; genus Ammodytes; species Ammodytes marinus. Next base: position 27,054,879 of record NC_137217.1, on the reverse strand, counting down.
CAAAATTTGTTTTTTTCAATGTAAAGATACTTGGGATAGCATTTACATATCATTCTGATAATAGGCAACGTGTCATTCATGCTGCATGTTCTGGACAGCGCCAAAGTATGATCAAAATCCGGCCAGAGAAAAGATATAGACTGAAAATATAATAAAATGTTCTCTCTGAACCTTATAAGTATGCTTTCCTCCTCATAACAGGTAAAATACTTTTAAATGCACTTCACTCTGGTTGCCATTTGGGGGCAGCAGTGCCTTGTACCCATATAATATTCCCACCAGTCCAACCATCTCTGAAAAAAACTAAAAATCGTCTGTTTTGCAAAATTAGCCCAGAAATAACACAATTCACTCTTTTACAAAACTGATGCAATCGCACTTAAGATGTTGACCTGCTGGATTGATGTCCACTTAACACCGCTCTTTAGTTTCATCACCAACCTACGGGCCTATATGGAATGTCAAATCTTGAGTTCAGCAACATAAAAGGACAATACAGAATTAGACAGTTACCTGTATGAAAATGATATACAATTTTTACAGTGTTGTTTTTGCTTATAGTTGCGTTGTTGTTGTTAAAGTTAAAACTAAATCCACTTAGTTGCAGGATAAAGATGTCAATCAACGGACATGTTTTATACTGAGATCATTTGCACTGAAGGTGACCTGAAGGGGGAAAATATGGTGAGAAGCATTTCCAGTTGGTGCAATGTCCCTGAGAAATCATCAGTCATCAAATGAGTCATCGGAAATTGTTATGTAAGGAATAACATCACGTCTTGTCATCTGTCGTTGTAACAACTTTGGTTCTAAGTGATTATCGCCTGGAGTGTTTGCACTGCATAGATCAGATATCAAACACAATGCTGTTGGTGCTGCCAAACATTCCTGTGTATCAAAT
>NC_137217.1:27038978-27048978 GCF_949987685.1 Ammodytes marinus | reverse complement strand
TTCGACCCCGGCCCGGAGGACGCAGGAATTTTGGAGATCGAATGGAGCGTGAAGTCCCTACGCCACCCGCTGGAAAAGGCCGAGATCCTGCTGTATACGGCCGGGCACATCTACGACAGCCTCTACGAGCCTCTGAAGGGCAGAGTCTACTTTGACTCCGAGGACCCTGCGAAAGGAGACGCCGCCATTAACCTTTTGCTGCTGACTACCAAAGACACGGGCCTTTACTACTGCCAGGTGAAGAAGGTTCCAGGCATCGGGAGCGTCTATACGGTCCTCAGAGTGCTCAAGCCGCCGTCGGAGCCCAGCTGCGATTACACGGAGAGGGGCCGAACCAAAGTGCTGCGTTGCGGGTCCCAGGAAGGTGCGGCACCCATCACTTACCACTGGTCACGCTATCCGCCCTGGGAGATGATTCCCAACTCGGCGGTGATGGACAAAGCGGCGGGCACACTCACCTTCCACAACGCCACGGAGCGCGACCACGGGACATACAAATGCACCGCGATGAATCGCGTCGGGATGAAGGAGTGCCTCCTGGACCTAAACCTGCCACATCCTCTGTCGGTGGCAAAGATCGCAGGAGCCGTGACGGGGGCCGTGCTCGCGGCCGCGCTCACCGCTGCCATCGCGTGCCTCACCGTACGGCGCCTCTGGCGGCGTCCGGAGTCGGAGACCTCCAACGAGGTCGCGGAGGACGCGAGTCCCCCGACGCGCCGCAGGACCGGCCGCGCGTCGGATGGTTTAGGACAATCCTGATGTCGATGTGACGTGATGTGACGTGATGTGATGTGATGTCAGGGCCTGTGTTGGTTGTCGACCTGTTGTCGACCTGTTGTGATCGAATAAAGTTAACTTGGAAACAAGAACAGTGTCCTCGGCTGGTTGTGCGTGATTTGGAAGGGGTTAGATTTGGGGCAGCTTCCAGATTATGGACAGTGGGAATTTGGAAGCATTCCATATTCTCGCTATTTGTCCATAATTTGGAAGGGGTTAGACTTGGGGCAGCTTCCAGATTACGGACAGTGCATTCCATATTCTCGCTATTTGTCCATAATTTGGAAGCATTCCATATTCTCGCTATTTGTCCATAATTTGGATGCCTTCCACATTTGCGCTTGTTTGCATGTAATGTGGAAGCCTTCCATATTCGCACTTGTTTGCATGTCATTTGGAAGCCTTCCACATTCGCACTTGTTTGCATGTAATTTGGAAGCCTTCCACATTCTCACCTGTAACTATTCAAATTTGAATTAACATGAACGGTGCGAATGTGGAATCTTCCACATTGCATCTATTAAGCCCCGTCCACCACATGACACTTCCTGTGTGAACAGGAAGTCTGCTGCAGACGGTGGACTGAGGAGGCAGGTGAACGTCTGGAGCTCACTGGTGTCATATTTTGCTGAATACACAGGTAAGTGGCCATTTGTGGTGTAGAAAGTGGTGTATTTTTTTCTATGTAGTGTACCTATTGACGCAGGTTGTTTTTTGTCTGTTACTTAGCATTTTGAAGGCTGTTTTCCAAGCATTTTGTGATTTAACTAGCGAGCTAATGCTAGTGCAATAGATAGGAATTTGGAAGCACATGGTCTCCTTCCACATTTTGGACAGTGTGTGATTCCACATTGTGGACAGTCTGTTGTTTTTCAGGGACGAGGTTGCCTGTATTCTTTCTATTCTGAAGAAGATGGTAAGTATACCCCAACGGTACTATTAATTAATTTTAGAAGACACCTGCTGCTTAGTTGTCTGCTTGTTCTCCATCCCTTGCATGCAGCCTCCACAATCAAAGGTGTGCGCGCTGTGCTACCGCAGCTATACCAGGCTTAAGCAACACCTGGAGTCTGCTCACACGATCCCCAACAGTACGGAGTTTGTGCTCCTTCTGAAATATGGGAATGCACGGTAAGATGGCATGTTACTTGGAAGCATTCCATATTCTCGCTAGTTGTCCATAATTTGGAATGGGTTAGATTTGGGGCAGCTTCCAGATTACGGACAGTGCATTCCATATTCTCGCTATTTGTCCATAATTTGGAAGCCTTCCATATTCTCACTAATTGTCCATAATTTGGAAGCCTTCCATATTCTCGCTATTTGTCCGTAATTTGGAAGGGGTTAGACTTGGGGCAGCTTCCAGATTATGGAACATTCCACATTCCACATTCCCGCCAGTGGGAAAGGTTAGACTTGGGGTAGCTTCCAGATTATGGATGATTCCACATTCCACATTCCCGCCAGTGGGAAAGGTTAGACTTGGGGCAGCTTCCAGATTATGGACAGTCCGGACTTGGAAGTCCATAATTTGGAAGCATTCCATATTCTCGCTATTTGTCCATAATTTGGAAGCCTTCCACATTCACGCTTGTTTGCATGTAATGTGGAAGCCTTCCATATTCACGCCTATTAGCATACAAATTGGATGTTTGTGAATAATGACCTTTTTGTCTTTGCTGCAGAACATCAGATCCGTTGGACTGCCCCATCTGTATGAAGGAAAACCTGATGCGCCTTGACAAGCATCTCCAGGACGCGCACCAGATCTCATCTCCCGCTGTAAGTGTAAGCGTATGGTTGGTCTGGGTGGGCGCCTGTGCCAACAGGTGAAAGCTCTTACGAGGTGAAGAGCAGCCAATTGACCTCTGACCATTTTTAACAGGAACGAGGACCCCTACAGACGCAGGCGAAGAGGGTGGCTATCGCGAAGGAATTTGCCAGGCTTCGCTCCATCGGTCCCCACCCGCCCATGGTCTCCACACTTGGGACTCTCAGCGAGCCAGGTAAGGCCTGTCTGCCTTCCCTCTCAGGTGGGGTACGGGGTGACGGCAGTGTCTCAAAATCATGTGTGTACTTGTTTTGTTTTGTCCTCCAGAGGACAATGGAGCAATGGATCTCTGCATGTCCCCGAGGACTTTGAGTCCCACCCCCACAGACATTAGCAAAAACACTGTGTTGAGTGCACAGTCCCTGCTCGTTGAGGATGGCGAGATGTCTACATATGCCCCCGACTCTTCTGGACAGCCGGTCCCTCCCCTGACTCCTGACAAGAGAACGCCGCGGGCGGACGCGGAGGCGGAGGAGGAGGAGGAGCCGGTGCCAGCAGAGTGGACGATGTTGGAGGAGGTGGCAGCAGAGTTTGCGGAGGAGGAGGAGGAGGAGCAGGAGGAAGGGGTGGCAGAGGGAGAGAAGGAGGAGGAGCTGGAGGGAAAGGTAGAGACGCTGGAGGGGGAGGTGGAGGGGCTGGAGGGGGATGAGGAGGAGCCTCCTGATGAGAACAACAATGAGCGGCCCTGCAGGTGTGCTAAAATCCTCAGTCGGTTGGCAGCGCTGGAGCGTGAAGTGGCAATGGCCAAGAAGGAAGCGGCAGCAGCCATGGCGGCCGCCATGGCATGCAGGGCAGGGGCAGCCTCGGCGGCGGTGGTATCGGTTGCGGAAGAGTCGCCTGCGGAATCGGGGGGGCAGCATCACACTCCCAGGTGGAAGTCTCTGCAGGCGACGCCCAAATCGGCCCAAAAGGGAGAGCAAATGCGCAAGCTTCCCATGAAAGGGACTCGGTTGGCAGCGCTGGAGCGTGAAGTGGCAATGGCCAAGAAGGAAGCGGCAGCAGCCATGGCGGCCGCCATGGCATGCAGGGCAGGGGCAGCCTCGGCGGCGGTGGTATCGGTTGCGGAAGAGTCGCCTGCGGAATCGGGGGGGCAGCATCACACTCCCAGGTGGAAGTCTCTGCAGGCGACGCCCAAATCGGCCCAAAAGGGAGAGCAAATGCGCAAGCTTCCCATGAAAGGGACTCTGTACGGTAGGTGGTGTGTTTGTTTGTTTGTTTGTTTGTTTGTTTTAGTGGGGTTAGACTTGGGGCAGCTTCCAGATTATGGATGATTCCAAAATCGGTACTTCCAAATGATGAAGTACGGACTTTGGAAGCATTCCATATTCTCGCTATTTGTCCATAATTTGGAAGAGGTTAGACTTGGGGCAGCTTCCAGATTATGGATGATTCCACATTCCACATTCCTGCCAGTGGGATATGGGGCTGCTTCCAGATTATGGATAGTCCAGATTTGGAAGTGCGCCTTTTGGAAGCATTCCATATTCTCGCCTATTAGTATACAAATTGGAAGTGCATGATTTGGATGATTACATGATTCGTTTTTTTTGTTTGGTTTTCGTCCCCTCCCGATGTAGAACGGGTCATCGACGACTACAGGATATTTAAGCTGGGGACACGGACGGGTCGGAAAGACATTGATAACGCAAAGCAGGTTGCCACTCACTGTCTCCGCTTTTGCGCCTACATGGTGAGAGGAATGCCTGAAAGTTCGACCAGGGATGACTTGCGCTTTTTAGCCCGCATGGACAAGCTGAGAAAGTAAGTTTGTATGGGTTCCTCCTCCTTTGCAAGGTGTCACTACTCTCTCTCTCTCTCTCTCTCTCTCTCTCTCTCTCTCTCTCTCTCTTTCACTGCTCACCATGTGCCTCCCTGCCTCTTCCCGCAGCTTTCCCTTGAACTTGAAGAACAAAGGCTATATGCCCACCACCATCAAGAACATGTTGATCAATGTGGTCAACTTCTATAGACACTTGGAGCACGCCTTCCTGAAACAGAGTAAACTCAAGAGAGAGGACATCGGCAGGGTCCTGTATGAGCTCAAGAGGCTCCAGTCAGAGATCCACAGGGATGTGGTGATCCGCCAGCAGAAGGTCAAGTTGACAAAGACTGGTGAGTTATGTTTTCATTTTTTTGGGACCTTCCAAATCCCTTTCAAAACCAAAGAACCGTACCGCTTTTGGCAGGGGCTAATCCTCCTACTGTCTCCGCAGTCACCCAGCTGGACTCAGAGCAAGAGCTTAGTTTCCTAAGCACTGCCAAGAAAAGGATCCAGCAGCTGCTGGGTAAGTGGACCTCCTCGGCGGCAGCGCACATGTTTTTAACCTACCTGCTGCTGACGTTTTATGTGTGTGTGCACATTTGTAGATGTCTTGGCCGGCGACAAATCTTCAACTACTGACCATTCCATGCTGATGGGCTACCTGATGGGTTATCTGTGCATAATCAGTGGCCACAGATCAGTGGTGCTCACTAGTATGCTTAAGGAGCATGTGGCTAATGCGGACGTCTGGATGGATGGCAGTCGATACCAGGTCCTGGTGAGTAGTGTCATGGGGGGTTGGAGGGATCCATCCTTCCACATTCTCGCCAGTGGGAAAGGTTAGACTTGGGGCAGCTTCCAGATTATGGATGATTCCAAAATCGGTACTTCCAAATGATGAAATGTGCACTTTGGAAGCATTCCATATTCTCGCTATTTGTCCGTAATTTGGAAGGGGTTAGACTTGGGGCAGCTTCCAGATTATGGATGATTCCACATTCCACATTCCCGCCAGTGGGAAAGGTTAGACTTGGGGCAGCTTCCAGATTATGGACAGTCCGGACTTGGAAGTCCATATTTTGGAAGCATTCCAAATTGTAGGCATTTGGTATACAAATCGGGAGGTCTTTGACAGCGGATCCTTTCTGCTTTCCTTCCTTCCTTCCTTCTCACAGGTGAATGAGCACAAGACTGCCAAGACCTTCGGCCAGGCATCGCTGGTGCTCAACGCCAAAGAGTTCAGTTGGCTGAAGAGGCTCTATGATGGCAGGTGCTGTGTCAAGGGAAAGGGCAGCCAGAACATCTTCCACACGTACCTTGGGAACAGCATCACCAAGCCTGTCAAATTTTTGCACCTGGCCTGGAAGGACGCAGGGCTCCAGGGGCCGATCAGCTTTAACATGATACGCAGCAGCGTGTCCACTCAGGCTGAGAGGCACCTGTCTGAGACAGAGAGGAGAAAGGTTGCCCTCTCGATGTGCCACGACCCTTCAACTGCGGAGAAATTTTATGTCTCCCTTCCTACCAAAGACGTGGCATACCAAAACAGGAAGCTACGGATGAAAGCCCTGAAACAAGAGAAGCGCAATGCCCGAGCAAAGCCCAAGCCCCTCGAGGAAGAGTCCTCCTATTCCCTCACCTCGGAGACCAGCGAGGATGAAGAGGAGCCTGTGTATGATGACAGGCCTGAATCCACCTCGCTGTCTTCAGAAGAGGAGGTCATACAAAAAACTCAGACCCGGACCCGGCTGAAGAAAAGGCTCTTCTCCCCCTCGGCTGCCAAGCGTAAATTGGAAAAAACTCAGACCCGGACCCGGCTGAAGAAAAGGCTCTTCTCCCCCTCGGCTGCCAAGCGTAAATTGGAAAGCATCGGTGGCCCTGAGATCATTTTGCCTTCCAAAATACATGTGACCGTTGAAAGGCTGAATCAACAACAATACGAAGATAAGTGGGGCATCACTGTCAACGTTCCAAAGAAGACAAGGGTGGCTTCTCCACATCAGCCGGGGACCACCGAGGGAACCCCGAGTGGCAGAGCCGAGCCAAGGTCTGAAGAGGGCTCGCCGGACGGTGTGCCGGACAGTGCTGGGCCCGCTTCTGTGCCCGCTTCTGCGCCCGCTTCTCCGCCCGCTTCTGCGCCCGCTTCTCCGCCCGCTTCTCCGCCCGCCTCCCCGTTCCAACCGCAGATCACTTCCTCCCGCCAGAGTCTTCTGCAGGCCGGCATAGAAGCCCAAATTTCCAGCCCAGGACTCGAAGATGAGTCCAAGGCCATGGACATGCTCGATGCTGAGTTCTTACCGTGCTCACGTGACTCTCAACCTATTTGGGGAACGCAGATGTTCAATGATACCCAGGACTCCCAGAATGGAGCGGTGGCAGGCAATAATCCCAGCTGTAGCCTGTAGGTTCAGCTGTTCATATGAGAACATGTTTGGGTCAAGAAGAGGCCCCTGTTCTGAAAGCAAAAATTAAATAATTTTTTGTCAAAGGCATGAATGTGTTGGCTCCAGTTGTTATTGCTCTGGGAGGGGGGGCAGCTTCCAGATTATGGATGATTCCACATTCCACATTCTCGCCAGTGAAAAGGTTAGACTTGGGGCAGCTTCCAGATTATGGAACATTCCACATTCCCGCCAGTGGGATACAGGGCTGCTTCCAGATTATGAATGATTCCACATTCCACATTCTCGCCAGTGAAAAGGTTAGACTTGGGGCAGCTTCCAGATTATGGATGATTCCACATTCCACATTCCCGCCAGTAGGATGTAGGGCGGCTTCCAGATTATGGATGATTCCACATTCCACATTCCCGCCAGTGGGATATGGGGTTGCTTCCAGATTATGGATGATTCCACATTCCACATTCTCGCCAGTGAACAGGTTAGATTTGGGGCAGCTTCCAGATTATGGATGATTCCACATTCCACATTCCCGCCAGTGGGATGTAGGGCTGCTTCCAGATTATGGATGATTCCACATTCCACATTCTCGCCAGTGAAAAGGTTAGAGTTGGGGCTGCTTCCAGATTATGGATGATTCCACATTCCACATTTCCGCCAGTGGGATGTAGGGCTGCTTCCAGATTATGGATGATTCCACATTCCACATTCTCGCCAGTGAAAAGGTTAGACTTGGGGCAGCTTCCAGATTATGGATGATTCCACATTCCACATTCCCGCCAGTGGGATGTAGGGCTGCTTCCAGATTATGGATGATTCCACATTCCACATTCCCGCCAGTAGGATGTAGGGCGGCTTCCAGATTATGGATGATTCCACATTCCACATTCCCGCCAGTGGGATATGGGGCTGCTTCCAGATTATGGATGATTCCACATTCCACATTCTCGCCAGTGAAAAGGTTAGACTTGGGGCAGCTTCCAGATTATGGAACATTCCACATTCCACATTCCCGCCAGTGGGATATGGGACAGCTTCCAGATTATGGACAGTCCGGATTTGGAAGTGCGTTTTTTGGAAGCATTCCATATTCTCACTTATTAGTATACAAATTGGAAGCAGGAGTTGAAACGTGGAATCGCTCACAGGCGAAAATGTGGAATCTTCCACATTGTCACCTTTTGCCAGAGGTCAAGTATTGAACTTCCTGTGTCAACAGGAAGTCAGCCTATTCAGCGGGAAAATACGAGCTAGGCAGACGCACACACGGCACGCTCCTCCTCAGCGCTCTTCATAGACTGCAGTAAAAAGACAGTGCAGGTAAGTCAACATGGGTCACCCCGACATGTATTAGTCACGTTTCCCCTTTGGACACAAAAGATGTGGTGTATTTATTCGTTTGGTTTTGACTTTTGCCAGCGTTTGAAACGATGCTAACTAGCGGGCTAATGCTAGTGCAATAGATAGGAATTTGGAAGCAGATCGCGTGCTTCCACATTCACACCTAATCCCATTCATTCTCCCCCCCCAGGAAGCACATCTTCGTGACTAGTTTTGACGTGAGATGGTAAGTGGACACGGATGTTCAATTCTTTGTACTCAAGTTTGATGCAGCTTTTCATGTTTTGACACCTCTCTTCTCTTTACACTGCCCCTACCCAGTCGGACCAAAAACAACCTTCCGGCCGTACAGAGGGAGCCGAACCTCCACCCGGGTACTCTGTCACCGATCCCACTCCGCAGCGCCCCATGAGCCCAACTCCCACTCTTGAAGCCAAACTGTCTGTGGCTTCTTTCCAGCCAATTGGAAGTGAGGCTAAGAAGGCCTTGGAGAAGTCCAACAAGGCGGTGGGGGGGGGCAGAGAGAAATCCAGCTGAGAGCTAACCCCCGTACATTCCATCCTGTTGGAGCCAGTTCGTTGCCACTGTTGGATCCTGCCTTGTGACACTTGATTTATTGTACAGCATGTCATGTACTTTCACTTTAGGTTCAGTGATAACAATTTGTCCCAAGTGAGGAGAAACATTTGGGCACCAAGCATGGGGAAGGCTCTGAAGGAGCCGTGTTTCGTTATTGTGTGTACCAGTATGGCTTCAGTTTAAATCAGTGAAATCATTCACTGTCCATGCTAAGTTCAAAGTCGTTTAAAAAATATAATGCACTCAACATGCCCTTTTTTCTTTAAGAGACAGAGACTGCTTATGCTTGCCCATATTTTTTGGTTTACATAGGGATAAGGACCAAGCTCGAGGCCTGTGTTGATGACAATGGCAAATAAATGTTTTTGTAAAAGGTATGTGACTTGTACTCGTTAATGCGGGGAAAGGGAAGGGATTTTAAACGCAGTTTCCAGAATATGGATGTCTCCAAAATCGGTACTTCCAAATGATGAAGTACGGACTTTGGAAGCATTCCATATTCTCGCTATTTGTCCATAATTTGGAAGCATTCCATATTCTCGCTATTTGTCCGTAATTTGGAAGCCTTCCATATTCTCGCTATTTGTCCATAATTTGGAAGAGGTTAGACTTGGGGCAGCTTCCAGATTATGGAACATTCCACATTCCACATTCCCGCCAGTGGGATATGGCGCTGCTTCCAGATTATGGACAGTGAGAACTTGGAAGTGCGTCTTTTGGAAGCATTCCATATTCTCGCTATTTGTCCATAATTTGGAAGCATTCCATATTCTCGCTATTTGTCCGTAATTTGGAAGCCTTCCATATTCTCGCTATTTGTCCATAATTTGGAAGAGGTTAGACTTGGGGCAGCTTCCAGATTATGGAACATTCCACATTCCACATTCCCGCCAGTGGGATATGGCGCTGCTTCCAGATTATGGACAGTGAGAACTTGGAAGTGCGTCTTTTGGAAGCATTCCATATTCTCGCCTATTTGCATGTAACTTGGAAGCATTCCATATTCTCACTTATTAGTATACAAATTGGAAGCAGGAGTTGAAACGTGGAATCGCTCACAGGTGAAAATGTGGAATCTTCCACATTGTCACCTTTTGCCAGAGGTCAAGTATTGAACTTCCTGTGTCAACAGGAAGTCAGCCTATTCAGCGGGAAAATATGAGCTAGGCAGACGCACACACGGCACGCTCCTCCTCAGCTCTCTTCATAGACTGCAGTAAAAATACGGTGCAGGTAAGTCAACATGGGTCACCCCGACATGTATTAGTCACGTTTCCCCTTTGGACACTAAAGATGTGGTGTATTCATTTG
>NC_137217.1:26901478-27033978 GCF_949987685.1 Ammodytes marinus | reverse complement strand
AGCAGCCAAGAAAGCATGCTCGTTGGCATACTGCAAAATTCGACCGGATGTAGTAGGAAATGCAAGTATTTTTTGGCATACTTGACATGTTTGTACTGGGACCTCCTAAATCCTAAATAGTATGGAGGTATTATAATGGTAATGATAATGAAGGTTTTGCTTTAGATTTTAGCAAACAAACAGGGTATAATGTTGGGACTTATTTTAGCCTGTAGGATTATGACCATTTCGTAAATAACATATCTAAGACTGTGCATCAGTCAATTTCCATGGGTTTTGTTGACAGTAAGGAACCAGCAAACTTCACCTTCTTATCCTTTGACATAATATCGCCTACAATCATCTGGACAGTATATGTAGAAGGCATTCCTTTAGCATATCTACCTTACATAACGCATACCATTTAAGGTATACACTGTTATCCAAAGCACCACAAGTATGATAAATGAACATACAGCATCCGTGGCCCCATGAGGGGAATAATCGCCTGAACTCAGAGAGCTTTAGAGCAGCTCTCCACCAACTGAACTCACTAAAATAAGCTCAATAAGCCAGAGCAGCAGATAAAATCACTCTCTAAGCCGAGTCTTTTTCCCCCCTCCACTCTGCAGGGTTCTGGGAAGGTTATATTAAGAGATTGCCATCTTTCAGCTGCCGCCACCTTGCACAGCACCATGCGGATCTTTTCATTCATCCAATATCACTAGCTCTTTTCACAGATACTTCCACACCCATAAGGCCCAAATTAAATGTGTTAGTGTCTTCTATTGCGTCGCTTCTGTGGTTACTTGAGGTGAAATGGAGCGGTGTAAAGTGTATTTATACCATCATATGCAGGCTGATATACAGTATGAGCGCAGTCATTGTCATGGAAGCTCTCTCCTTCTTACTCCTTCCCTGTCCTTGAAATTTATAGCACCTCTCCAGTGTGGTCACACACGAGTGCTCACGGCCGGGGCCGGTCGCACGGAGACACTCGCTGTGTGTTTTTAGCAGCGTGTTATTCACCAGGGTCAAAGTGTCCGTCTCACTTGACTGACATCTGTTTGAGCCAATAATTAATGGCTCAATAATTAATGTGCCTGTCATATGGGCAAGGAGATTATGGGGAGAGGTGAGGTGTGCCTGTGACGCATGCTAATGAGGGGTCACCGGATAACCTCTGCAGTGTTTGATAATGTGGATTGACTGTGGCGTCCATGCAGGCATGAATATTGTGTTTCTGTAACCTACAGTTAACACTCCATTTAGCTGTTTTCATGACAACACTGGCTGGATTTCTTTGTTGTTTTTTTGGCAGAGTTTGACTCAAATTAAAATCTAGTGATTCATTTCGAACAACCACACATCATAATACAATAGCCACTGTTAGTTGTATTTTTGGATAGTGTCTATGGAAGAAAGGTTTAAATAATAATTGCTACAGCATTTTCATTACTCATTTTGTCTGTTTGCCTTGAAATTACTCAATTCTTCCCTCAATGAAATTATAGTCTCAAATAGTCTTTCCATGTATTTGTCACTATCTCTATAACCACTTTGATTAAATCCTTCGAATATAAACTAAGACTGACATATTTGAATGTTTTTCAGGTTTTTTGTATACTGCAGCCAATTAAAGGAAACCGTGGGGCATATCAATATAATATAAACTGTCTAGACTAAAATGTCTCAACGACTATTGCTTTGATCACAGTGACATTTGATATTCATTGTGCCCAGAGGATGATCCTTACTGACCTTGATTCCCCATAATGCAATTCAGAAATTGAATTTGAGTTATTCTCTTTCCAGACTTTTTAAACATCCTCCAATCACACCAACTGTCATATGATTCTTATGAGTACAGTGGATGTGAAATATCACTTGAATCGTATGTGCGCTTTTATTGGTATCATAATTCCATGTGAAGTTTGCAGTAGTTGCTCATTTGAGTGAGCTAACAGACCACACATTTATTTTTCTAAACCACTCTTCTACTGCTCATTCATACAGTTACATCCTCATCCTTGGGAGCACCAATCCGCCACTATGGCTGTTTGCTGTGAGCTTAAATAGGACTAACTGTGTATTAATGTTCTTGTTCGGGGGGCATTTCAACAGTCGCTGAGAAGCCATTTGTCACTTCCCGTCCCCAGCAGGAGTTAAACAGACGATCTGTGATTTTGCCTCGGGAACATCCATTTATCAAAGAGCAGCTCGCAGACAAAGCTCTCCTCACAGGTTTTTGTTTTGGAAGATGATGTTTTTCATGTTGATGTTGAATTTCTAAAAAAAAATTTAAATAAAAAAAAACTCTTAACAAAACCCAAATTACCAAAAGAACACCATGACAGCAAAATTGCTCAAATTGCCTGAACCCTTAAGTGCTTTTATTTTTTAACAGAAAACAAAAAGGTCCTACACCACTGTAGCGAAGAGAAAAATCCAAAATGTCAAAATACCCTATAATTCTAACAAACACACACATTTAATTGTGTTAATCAGTTAAAAAAAAGAAAAGAAAAGAAAAAGTATGTGCTATCTTCAAAAGACTATAAAGGTAATTCAAGACAAAAAGAGCGATTGTCTGCGTCAAAACTCCAAATGAATGCTAATGTTGTTTGTGTTATTATACAGGACCCAAACGCAAGAACTGGAAAAAGACCAAAAACTGTTTATTCATAGGTGGGATAATGGGATATTGAGAGCTGAATTGGGGCTTTTGGTGGAGTGTGGCAGGCAAAGAGAGCTGAGTTGATGGCTTTAAAAGCAGGCAGGCTGCATGGTGCTGGTTGAGGCAAGCAAACAGACACTACAGGAGGGAAGGAACCCGAAGCACAGGTGACACAGCATGAGCAAAAAATCCAAGCAACACAGGAAATGCAAAACTTTGAGCTAAGGTTGGCTGCATAGTGTTGAGTTTCACTTTGCCAGTTCATTCAGTTCACTAAAGATTGGAGTGATAAGATGGGGTCTGGATTTTGAAGAGTCGCAGGTGTGCAGGTCAATTGGCAGCAGGTGTGGATGCAAGGCCAGATACATGATCACACACACACACACACACACACACACACAGACTAACGTGACCAACACAAGGAACGTGAAAAAATAAACACTTGGAATAAGGTAGCCTCCTTGTGTTACACATCGCTAACATGAATTTGACATTGACTTTTTCCTCAAGGCTCCTGCTCTCCATTAACTTTTTCATAGAAGTCAAAAAACCACCTCATGCGACCATATAAACTTTTTTTGTAACAACGTTTTTTTTCCTCAATATTGTGTTGTTTACATCACTCTTTTTCACTGATTGAAGTGTGACTTCAAACTGCATAAAAGCTTGCTGACATAAACCCAGCTATTGTCGGTATGGAGGGTTTATGATTGCCATCGTAGTAAAACACTCCTCACCCGCCTAACAGAGTAAACTTAGTGGACTATGAAGATGATATCCGCATCTAAGGAAGATGTACAGGTTAAATTGCAAGATTTTCGGTGTCAGCGTGAGTCCCACTAACAGGGGAAGGCTGTCTATATTCATGAGCACCGTGATAACACAGCTGTCAGACAACTTCTTGATTTTTCTCTGGCTCGCGCTCGCACACTGTTCATGTAACCGTGTTCATAGCAGAGTCCAGTGTCTGACAGTGAGACAGAGACACTTCAACTAACCCTGTTTGTTATCCAACTCAATCATATATACTGGTGAGAAAATCAGTCTCTGCAAATCATGTCTGTTTTTTTTCAGACTAGTTACTATTTTGGATACATGGGACACATGAAGCATTTATTCATTTTGGACTAGATGTTAATTCTTGAGGGGAAATATTCATGACTGCTGGTGAACTGTTTCTGATCATCCAATAACACTAAACACATGAAGAACTGAAGTAACCCTCATATGAAATGTTCACTCAATGTGATTTTTTTTCTGCTTATATTTCTGCCAAATTCCTTGTGACTTTGTTTCTCTTTATTCCATGTTTTTATAGTAAAAAAAATAACTTTTTTGTTGGGTAGAGTTCCCGCCTGCCCTGTGTTTTGCTGTTTGGTTTTGGCAGGAGGGTGCAGTAAAATGCCACCTTTGGTTCATTATTGTCTGCACATGTTGATGAAGTAAATATGGTAAATATTTTTAATGTGTTTCTGTTTTATATTCCATCAGAAAAGCTGGCATGAAACAATGACAGCCCTGGGGACCACAAAATGAGAATAATTGAAAGTCTCTTCCAGCCAATATGTATTTTATTGTGTGCAAGTCCTCCTAGTTAAACAACAGAATAGGTTGTTTGCGAATGCCCCCAAGAACAAATGTGTCTTGTTCTGATTTGAGCCCCCTCCCATATGATTATATAACCTCCAAAACTGATGGAAAAATGAATCAGTGTTATGATCCAACTTAACTAAGGTTAAAGTTTGGTTAGGTTTAGACACATTCAAAACTTGGTTAAAGGGTTACAGGGAAAGCTCATAGGTTGGCTTGAAATATAGGTAACAAGTTTGAAAACAAACTTGGATTGAAGTTGTCTTCACCATATGTAAAAACAATGTGGTGAAGGTTGTGCAACGAGTGTGGTCATGATTAAAAGAAACAAATATTTCCCCTCAAATGGAACCATGTTTGGTTGACCTGATCCATCTAACCAAACTACTTCCTTTGTGGAATTTGTGGCTTTATATTTACGTCAAATGACTTCCTTTGCTTGATGAGTCATAACAACAATGGCCACTAGAAAGTTTTGTCACTTTATCGGAAGCATATGCTGTTTTTTGGGAATTTTCTGAAAGGACAAACAAGGCGGGTGTGTTGTTGACTCAAAATGAACTTTTCATGTTGTATTTTCCTTCATATTTATAATGGGAATTCAAGTTCACAATGTTCCTAGAGTTTGAGTGGCTGCACTTAAGTGGTTAGAAAGACCGTTGCTAAGTGACTGACAATTAAAACGGGCAACGCTTCATTCCCTTTGAACAGATGAATGATTTTATGTCTTCTACCTTTACAAAGACCTTTCATTGACTTGCTGTGCCATTTAAAAAACAAATACCAGCATACGTCATACAAATTGAATGTGTCTTGGAAAGTTGGTCAACACAACCCGAGTTGAAGGCAACATATGCATCATTTATTGTTTACTCTATTTAAGAGATGTTTTGACCATAATTTTCTATCCTAGAGACACGTGTTAGCAGTGTGGTATATGTGCTTCACGAACGGTGCTGAGTTTGGAAAACCTGTCGAGCAAATGGTATCATGTTAAACCGAATGTGAATTGTGTGTTTGTTTAAAGGGCAAATCCACGTTTTAGTGAAACATTTAGATTTTTCTTATGAGAAGCATACTGTAATTCCTGTCCTCAAAAAGTCGGTGGAAAAATCAATGGCTTCTCCTGCATCACTCTAAGAGACGATGGCAATCTCCACCTTTGCTGCATCTGTGGAGGACACACTATTGAAACTGGATGAGGAATTTGACTGTGATGTGTTCAAATGCCTTTTTCTATTTGGAAAGGGCAGCTTGTATTTTCTTCTCCACAAACTTACCACTGCACTGTACAGCGATAATACTGTATCCACTTGAAAGGATTCCAGTGTGTGTGTGTGTGTGTGTGTGTGTGTGTGTGTGTGTGTGTGTGTGTGTGTGTGTGTGTGTAGGCTATACTGTACGTGCCTGTGTGTGTATGTGTCTCCTATAGTCTTCAACCTTTTTCCCTCTAAACCCATTTTGAGCTTCAGTGAGTCACCTGATATAATTGCCAAGGTGTCCTGAGAGTAGCGGATGAGCTAACCTTTCAGTGACTCCACTGTAAACCTACGCTCTCTCCCTAAATCTTTATCTTTCATTACCGGAGCCTAAAAGCACTCTGTAAAAACACGCAGGACACTAAAAAAAAAAACAGGGGCCCTTTTAATGCAGGTGTTCTGTCAAATTCACAAGCAGCACCATGTTTCATAAAGATGGCTGGCCCCCCGAGGCTTTTTTTTTTGTCTTCTTCTTCTTAAAACTTAAGAACGTCCGGTTGAAGTCGAAAATGTCAGAGTTTTAATGGACTGGAATGTTAATTTGAGGCATTTATCATGATGTTGAATCAAGGCTTTTTTTTAAGTGGACATGCCCAGGCCCTGCTTTGCCAGTAGTTCCCGAGGGCATTGTCCACTGCAGCTCATGATGTCGGAGTATCTGTTACAACATCCTGACTGAGTGCTGCACGCGGCCGGCCCTTTAGGGGTTTACTCGTCTCCACCGGCCGTAAATGAAAAATGAAAAACAACTTGATGCGGCGGCTAATAAAAAAGCAATGAAGTTCTAGCTTCTTATAACGACAGGGAAGCACGGAACGATGAATCCGATTGAGGAATTTTGGCCAACGCACACACACACACACACACACACACACACATACACACACACACACACACACACACACACACACACACACACAGCTGAACTGTGCCAAGCAGGTAGCCGGCGTATAAATCACCTAAAGTGCAATGAACAGGAAAGGGGGGGATGGCAAGAACGAAGACCACATGGAGGTGAAAGCATAGCAACTGTGGTGCTTTATTTGAAAACTTATCAATAATGACACTACTGCTGTAATTCTGTTCAACAATTTACTCACTTTCTACTCAGTATGTGTAAATGTTGCATGTCCAATTGGAAATTTAAAAAAGTTATGCTTCCCCGCATGTCAAAAACAGATGACAACATGCTTTTTAATGTAACTGTGGGCTTGTAACTCTGGGAACAGTCATAAAATACTTTGTCAAACTGTGTATTCTTTTTTTAAGGGCTTAACAGTGCTTGTAATTTAATTATAACAGCAGAAATGATGTAATGCCTTTGTTCCATTGTTCTCTGTGTACATCACTGTGTAAGGACATGTCTCTCAGACAGGAACTTTTAGCCACGTAATTAAGACTCAAGATCCGTGACAACACATTGGCTGGAAAAGAATCCCTTTTTACATTTTGGGATCGTAATGAGCTGTGTGATTTGCTTACAGCTTGGTCAGGTCCGGTGATAATGACATACAGGTTTTGCCCATTAAAAACTAATGAAAGATTCTTTGCACCATTTCAGCTTGCCCAGGTTCTTAGGCTATGAGTGTTATAATAATGAGGCTTGTCTCTTTCTCCTTCTAAAGTTTTCACGCTGTGTCCAGGGCGCCTTGACTGACACGTCCATTATGTTAATACCTGCACCACAGCTGCCATGTAAAAAGTGAGAATTATATGCATTCATATTTCAGTACCAGTCATGCTCTGACAACCCTCTAATTTAGGCCCATTATGGATGGTTGTTTTTACTAAGTTATTTTATTATTTTTTTAGAATGTTTTAATACTATTCCAGGCAATAAGGTTAGACCTTCATGTAAGGAAATCAAAATTACAAAAAGTACGATTAATTTTTGAGTGACAGCAGTGGTTTTATTGTTGGTGCCTTTCCTTTTTAATGTGACCATATGGGTCCTTACGCTATATTTAACAAGTGTAATAAAACAAAGTTAGTGAACGAATAATATGTGAAAAAAAATTCAGTGGGCCGTGGTTAGACAACTATTACTTTGCATGTTGGTGAATATGTTAGACAATTAAACTATAGAAAAGAACTTTAGTCTTTTGAACTTGTATAGCTGGACTAAAGCTCTTGTATCAGACATCACGCTTCTAGCTACAGACCTCATAGATAAAGGTTATCCTATCCATTTCATTCATCCAAGTCCTAAATCTTCTTGCTAAAACCTTGCTAAGCCTGCTAAAGACCTGTTAATTGGACCAAGATCAAGCTATTAGTCTTTCTTTATAAAGTAACACACTCTTCTCTATGTACTGTATTCGCTGATCGTTCAATAAAACAGATATAAATGTTAAACTATTGGTTGTATTTGTTTAATAACTATTCTTGAAAATAAAATAATACAACAAAAAATAATGTATTGTTTTTAAATGTGCTTCAGCTAAGGTTCATTTGATTTCAGATTTAGTGTAGTTTAGTGTAGTGTCATTAACTACAGACAAGAAAATGAGATTTTCTCTTCCCTGAGTCACACATTCAGGCGCTATCTATCTACATTCCACTGCTTGCCCGGTTGGTCGTCCAGCTGTTCACAGTGTTCTTCTGCTCATGGCTCCGCTTAGTAACAGATAGAGAGGCCGCACACAACAGATGTTTGTGATCATTGCTTCAGTGAGATTAAAGGTGCAGTCAGCGACTCTGGAGAACACTTGTTGTCAAAATCACTTTTTGTCCTAAAATCAGTGAATATCTCTTCAGGACGATGCTACCATAGATAGTAAATAATATGGATGTAGCATCCGGGCTGACCTCAGTTATTCACACGGCATCCAATAATCCTGGTTTGTGCGCGTCGCCATCTTGTGAGATTTTTACTCCGCCTCACTCCTCTTGCCGAAAAGGGGAATCGACGTCACGTCGGGGGGAGGGAGATAGCTGACGTATACCTCCGAGGCAAAGTGAGGGACAACGGGCGGAGAGCTGTCCCTCAAGAGATCGCGCCAATACATTTTAACCTCCAAATGAAAACTAGCGTGGGCCAAATAAATTCACCCCCCTCAGTGTTGTCATGGAGATATGACCTAAACATACAGACTAAAATGGTTTTGTGGCCCAGGCTGTAAATAGGTTTAATAAGACTTTGAAAACGGCCTATCTAACAAGTGAGTCAAAGAAAAACTGCTCGTCTTGGCGCCACCCCCAGTGGCACTTTCTGGTGACTACAGTTGTAGGTCACTTCCTTATTGGATGCCGGTAAAAATCGCTGAGGTTGGGGCTTGGTTGCTACCTGTCTGTACTGTATTTGCTCTGAGTAAAAATCTGGTGTTAATACAAAGCCAAGGCTTGGTAAACTGGTACAGTATGTATACAAAGGTGGCCCTCCGCAGTGTTGTTTTTTGGACGAGCAGGTGCATTTGTGAGAAAAAGAAGGCATGCTTTTTGTGCGTCAGGGAGTTTGAGGGCTATAGGTGTGTATGTGGCTACGAACAAGCAATGGATCAATAATCTTTATCGTTCGTGGAAAAACTTCACAGACCTGAACAACGGAGTTTGGCTGGGATCGTGAGTTATAGTGTTGTGCTGTATTGAAGTCTCTCCAAAATGTCAAAGGCACCCTGACCCGCTTTGGTCCGTGATGTTATTTCCTGGATGGAAGGAAGCCATCGGGGCTTTAAGTTGTCATGTGTGTATTTATGGTGCGTGCATGCTTGCAACAGTCTCTGTGTTGGCCTATCTGACATTTGTCTGCCACATGTTGTGTCCTTCTATTAAAACCTTTGCATGTATTAACTACAATATACACTTTTGTCTAATTATTTTGAAAGAAAGTTTAGAAGTGTAATGTCTCCAAAATAAAGATAGAGAAGTTTTGCCCTAAAAAGGGAGAAATAAGACTCTTGTTGGACTTATTCCAAGGAGCAAAATACACAAACTCACTCTGTTTTAATTAGTATACGCCTGGTGATATTCTGTATTTTTTCTTAGTATCAACAATTCCCTTAAAAAGACCTAAACCAAAAAGTATTGTCCATTCAGCCAATTCCCCTGTACAACAGAACCCTGTTGTCCAGAAACTATTAAAAACACATCTGTTGCTCTGATCGATGATGATGATGTTCCTTAGTTTCAATGAACACAAACACTGCAGTTTATTTTGACTCCGTCCCACACACACACACCGCCCTGCTGCCAGAGACACTTAACAGAGCACCAAGTGTGTATTAATCCACGGCTGAAAATAGTCCCCGACCAATGCAACGTTTAGTCCAGTTGATGTAAGGTTTGCTCAAAACTATGGCACCCAGCTGTTATAGGAGTTATGCATCCTCATTAGGAACACATTGAAGATATTCTTTAAGTTTAAATGTCTGATTTTATGTTCAGTCTGTGCTTCCCTTTGCTTTAAGTCTGTTTTATTTACATTAAGTATAAATAACACTTATTATTTTACAGTATTATTATTATGTACATGAGGTATTGATAGAAAATGTCATGTGATTTTTTGACAAGAGAAATATAATTGTTCTTTTAATCAAAGTGGTACCGATGCTGTTTACAATCTAAGACCTCAATATACAGTAAGCTGTTCAGCATCAGTCGACGCTTTGAATACAATAGGTCATTTGTCATTGCTTACATCAGTTTGCTTAAATGTTTTTCTCCTGCTCTGTTTGCTCATTCGAGTTAAATAGAATTCTGTCAATAATTTAGGAGACTTATAATTGGCTAGCAGGAACATTGACACCACCAGGCTTATATATTAGCCTCTGCATGGCGGATACAAACAAACATCCTTCAGAAACATGTTCTCTTAGTAGTGGAAATTGAGTTGTGCCAGGAATCCTAATGAGGCATTCTGGAATTTGAATGTTGTAGGTGTTGTAATAAATGCACATCCTGATGCAAACACTAGAACATCCTTCAGTTCATAGCGAGGGATACATATTTTTTGCACTGTATTTTTTAGACTCCACATACCCAAGTGCTGTGTGTATTCTACATTTGGATTGTGTGCTCTGTATGTAAAAATGTTACTAAAAATGAGAAAAGAGAGAGTATATTTTCTCTCATAACTCATCTTGTGACTCACCAAGGTCATTAACTTTCATATGCTGCTGGTTCTTTTCAATTTATATAACACACTTAATGTAGCCGCTGCCTTAGGCATCAAACAGCACAATGACTTCATGTGATAGCACACACTGAACTGCACACTTCACGTCACCAGCATTAACAAATTAGGACTCTTTTTATTTGAAATTGTTCACCTTATACACACAGACAGTTAATATACACAAGCCTTTTGTGGTCCCTCTGGCCCGAGACATGACAATGTGTGCTGGATATCGACTAGGATGGCTTATGGTGGATGGGAAGCTCGCACACACACACACACACACACACACACACACACACACACGCACACACACACACACACACACACACACACACACGCACAAGCATGGACAAGCTCACGCACACATGCAGAAGTACACAGGTGCACACTCACACACACACGCGTTTATGCAGCGACAAATACAAAATTGTATTACGCACATCTACGACACAATCTCTAACAATCTAAAACACGGTCTAGCCATCTAATGTAGACATCAACAGAGGAGGAGCTTAAAGTGCATACAGGAACAAAGGAGGGCCTTGCTCGCTCTTTTGATCAGTAACAGCATTTTTAAATTATGAGCGACAGAAATCCTCCACCAGAGCAATGATCTTAGTGCCACGCTGTATCTTTACAAAAAGCACATATCCCTATGTCAATCATCATGAAGTAATGACACTGCATAGTTCAGGGGGTAAGTCTTATACATTATTGCGGTACAATGTAGGTCCATGTTCGGGGTCCGGAATGGGAGCTGTGGTCTGCCGCACAGCACAGAAACGCCTGTATACTGTGGATTGGGTTTTCAGTGGCAGTAGAGAAATAAATCCATTGTGAGAAAGGCTTCCCTGCGGTCCAGTTTAACTTGAACGGAGGAGTCAGCGATTCTGCAGAATGCTTGTTGACAAAATCACTTTTGGTGAACATCAGTGAATATCTCCTAAAGATCTGCTACCTGTCTGTCCTGTGTGTGCAAAATCCAGTTTTAATACACTGCCTAGGCTCTGGGCAGTAAACAGGTATGTTGCTGGCTAAGGTGAGCCTCCTTTGTTTACATACCAGTTTACACCGCCTATAGGCTGTGTTTTAACCCCAGATTTATTTTCAGCGAACACACAGAATATCGAGAGGGGATGTTCACAAATGACAAAGAAGTGATTTTGACAAAAAGCATTCTCCAGTATTGCCGACTCCACCTTTAAATATCTAGTAATCCATATGCGGGCAGTGAGAAGTGGTAATGGTTCGTCACAGTATGAAGATGTTTAATGCTTTCCCGGATGCATAAAAGGAGTACAGATCTCTGCCTGGTTGTGGGTGAAGTACATGGTTTGGTCGTTGATGGCAGGTAGCACAGCAGAACCGCCCCGGGTCATAAACGTCAATACGGGGCGAAGAGGACCTGTGGATGGGAGGTCCTGACAGGCCCAGGGGCTGGGCGCAGCAGGGCAGCTTGGAGGGTCTGTGTCTGGAAGAGGGAAGGGGCCTGGGCGTGGGTGTTGGCGTGGTTGGCTCGCTGTGTGAAAGCGTTGCTGATGGCAGCGGCCACTGCAGCCAGGTGAGCAGGGATGATCTGCTGAGTCAGAGGCTGACACTGGCGCTCCTTCCCCAGGGGCAACGTTATCTGGTGGAGAAAGACAAAATACAGACTGTATTTACATATCTGAGAAAATACTTCTAAATCTACATTGCAAATTATGCTACAAAGGATTTGCTGCTTTTCTCAGTTTTTATATGCTGGTAGGGGTAGTATGCCATTCCAGAGAGAGATTTTTGATCGACCCCTCCCTTCCTGCTCATTCAGAGGCTCCTCACGCGGAAGTGCCTAGCCTTAGCAACAACATTGTCACTAGCTAACTTTCCAATAGAATTGTTGCTGCTAACGTCATATAAGCTACTTGGAGCTGATGGTTGGATGAGTGTTGCTTGGGCTTGCGCCGAATCCCTTAGAATAAATACCCGTTTACAGAGCATGGGCTGTGTTATAAACAACTGACTTTTTTTCAGTGCACACACGGTACAGACAAGTAGCAGACTATGGAGATATTCTTTGATTTAGCCAAAAAAGTGTTTTGGATAAGAATCACTGACTCAACCTTTAAATATCTTTGGGTTTGGGTCTTTTGTCCAAACCAAACAAACAACTTCTGTTACTTTTACCACTCTCTGACATTTTAGTCTCCTCTTTGACAATACACTTTTTATCTGTTTGGTCACTGTGATTTTCCAGAATGTTCTTGTTGTTACAAGCCTGGATGGAGAGAGGCAACATGGCAGTATCCATATTAAACTGGATTTATTACAAGAAACATGAATAAAAACAAATCACTTCTGCTGTAATGCAGTCTGCAGGCAGCACAGACCAGTCCGGGGCCAGAGAGCTTTATGGGGGACGAAACAGGTGCCAGAAATCAGTAGCTAA
The DNA here is from genome assembly GCF_949987685.1 of Ammodytes marinus. NCBI lineage: Eukaryota > Metazoa > Chordata > Actinopteri > Uranoscopiformes > Ammodytidae > Ammodytes > Ammodytes marinus. The sequence continues at coordinate 27,020,932 of NC_137217.1, read as the reverse complement.
TTACTGAAAGTGTTCCAGATGATCAGCAAGACACCGGACACCCAAAATGTCAACTCTTTTTATATGATAAATAATCATCGGATTTATCAGCAAATTGGATATGGAATTTTTTGAAGCTTTGTTAGAACTTGTTATTGTCTCAAACTTAACACTATTGAATCCAGACCTCATTTGTATTTGTTGAGTGCTGCCATTTTGTGTCAGCGTGTACGCAGTGATGATTAAGTTCTTCCAAAATCCTTTCTGTTTTCTTGCACATGAAAATGGAGGAATTGTATGAGAGTGAATATGTCGGTATGTAGCTCTTATTGAACAAATGAAAAAAAAAACATATGGACAGAAAAAAAATGCCCAACCTCCAAAAACTGCCTTATAGTAATAGTGTGAAATGTTATCCGGCTTAATCTTCTGTATCAGTAATGGAAGCGCTGCGGTGTCACAGCGCCAGGGATGGCAGCCGCTGTCATGGGTTATCAATCAGCGACTCAGGCATCGTAACCCTATGGGAAGCATTCTTTACTCTGCGCTCATCAGAGAAGCTCCTCTCCGTTAACTCAGTCAATGATGGGTTTCACAAAAAGTCATTTCCCCCACACTGGTAAAACCCCACGCTTCGTCTCGGCAAACAGTGGGTGTGATAAATGCCATCTTCTGAGAGCTTCTATAAGACGGGAAGTCAGACTCTCCTTTATATTTGGCACGGCGATGCCATATGGCTCCTTCATGCATCCCTCTAACCTTGTGTGCATTTGACACTGTGTTAAATCACCACTCTCATTTATTTTAGCTCTCCTTGGTGTGCAGAAAGGTCGAGGTTCGCACCGTAAAGTTAAACAATCACTTCAGGAAAGTATTTGAAAGAAATTCAAGTTTCCTTCTCGTATTCTGTGGTTTGTCAACTTGCCTGACGCTAACCTGAACTGCCTGGACGCAGAAGACCTCACGCTCAGGTTATCCAAATAAGTTAAAACTGACATTTACAATTACCCATAAACAGTGTTTCAGGCCCCGAGTCTGCATTCCACCTTCCAGCGTGCTGGCTCACACGAGCCTTGATACATGCCATGTTGGTCTATAAAATAACACGTTTTCAAATCAAATCATCCTGTTCCCTGCTACGGATTTTGAATAAAAAACCAGGTGATCGATTTATGAAAGTTGACATTTTATTAAATTGGGTGCCGTCATGAGGATTGAATGTGCCTTGCCGAAGAATAGACCTTTACACCTTGGAAGTGGTGCGTATTGTTATGATAGTTTTCTGATGAGCAAAGGAACGTTAAACTGACACATTTCTGCACACAGCTTTGTCCCATGCAAACAGAGCAAGAGAGAATGGTATGTGGGCACAGACTCAGATTCTTTTTTTTTTTAACCTTTTTGAGATAGCAGGAATGGCAGGATGACAAAGACCACAGTTAAGGACATGAAACAATAGCTGTTTGTCATGTAATCGACACCTCTGTCTCCCAAGAGGCTATTAGACTTGAGTCACTGTGATTGTTGTGTCCACACCAGGACGTGTGTTAAGCTGATAAGAAGACTGATGCTGTGTGCACTGACTCACCGGTGGCTTGGTCTGGCCTTTCAGCGGTTTGCTGTACGGGCTGTATTTAGGTTTGGCTGGTTTACCCGCCGCTCGGTCTTTATGACGCCGGCTGCTGATGTGCTGAAAAGGAGACAGAAGACAAGATTGAGAAACAGGTCCTGAGTCAATCTTCTGGGGTTAACCCATTGATGACTATGGCAATCTAGGATGCATGTCCTTAATGCCTGAGGGTTTTCTGAAAAAATAGTACGAATTGTCAAGTCTACCAAAACCTTAATATCTAAGCCTGTGTAGCACATAGAGACATGAAATAAAATACATTTAAAAGTTACGGTTCACAGGTTTTAGTTAAACATGCTCCCTTAGCGCTTACAAACCAACAAATATTTCTAAAAATCGTCAAAATGAGATGAATTAGAAAATTATTAAATATTGTTAATAAATAGATGCAATGTGTTGTGTGATTTTCGTCAGTAGTCTATAGTAGACCTTGATTCTGTGCACCAAACGCCACTAACTGTTCTGTCGCCGACATAGCCGGCGTATTTTTTTTATTATTTTGTTTTATTTTTAAATTTTTTATTTTTTTGATTGACATGATTTTCGGCAAACCACACAACTTTTGGGTGGTCACGTGGTCTTAAAAAAAATCAACAAAACCCACCTCATGTGTATTTGAACCAATGACAGTGCATTCTATGCTGGGAATGCCATGAAAATTAGATAAAGTAATAATGCTGCGCGACGCAGCATCAGGCAGGAGAGCCAATGTGGCATCGCGCAGCAGCCGTCATCAATGGGTTAAGACCTCAATATACAAATGTTCTTTTTCACTTACACAAAATAATCATTAAATGTATAAAAAGGATAAAAGTTACGTTAAGCATACAATCGTCCACATTTGCCCAAATTATCAATGTTCATCATACAATTGTTAAACGTATTAACAATGCATCAAATTACATGATACATGTCTTCGCACTATTTTTCTGTTCATTTAAGTCTCCGATTTCTTTCTAAATGTGAGTGTTCATCTACATTTTTTCGTTCCTTTTTTATGTTACAATGTGAGAGGTTACTTGAGACCCAAGAGCAGGTGGATATTGTCAGCTAAAAGCTTTTAAAACACAATGAACACAAACTGCTCAGCAACAAACAGCAGACAGGCAAGGTTAGCGATAAGCTGGCTAACGCAGTGTAGCACCAGTTGAGCACAAACATCATAATGTTGAAACTGCTGGATGTGTGAATATGCGACTCATTCTCAAGTTCCCCATTTCAACTTAAGAGGTCAATGTCAATGTTATGTTCACAACTCGTTTCCCCTTCTTCCAAGAGGCCTAATAAAAATGTGTTACTGAAGCTCTAAGAAACTAAATGAAATGTGTGGCCAAACTAGCAGCCCCGCCCTAGAGACCGAAATGAAAATCAAACCCCACCCACCCCAGATGTTGATCAGAACAGAACTTTTTACAATGATGTAGTTTGTATTGCCGCACTAGTGGAAGGTTTGCACTGAGTCATTTGGTCATTCGAATCAAAATGGTTTTATCTTCTGAGAAGCTTAAATATCCTCGGAAAATCTTTCATTAATCTGCCAATTTTGATATTTCTTGTGTGTGGCCTGATAGTGGGGCTAGAGGAAAGATTTAGGGGTGAACTGAAGGTGTCATCGGCAATCGGCTCAAACACTTAGGCTTAGATACTGCATCTTAAGATACTGCTTTTTTTATTGGCTGTTACCTCGGCCTCAGACGAGATGCTATTTCAGAGTTGATAGCTTATCGTGTGTACAGGTTGGAATCTGAGTGACATAGAAGGAAGGAGCTGGAACTAAAAATAAACATGCTGTCTGGAGGGGAAAAAAGTATTTCAGCTTTGAAGGTTTTATTATTGACTGAAGCCACCCCTGGTGAAAATGACTGCACTTATACTGCAGCAAAGGTATACAGAACATAAAGTGTTTACCAAATGACCCATTATGTTCCCATGTTAAGTCTGGAACATCATGTTGAAAATGGATGTTGTGAAGTTGTATCAAAAGGTTTTCTGATGTTTAAGGGCCAGACACAACCAGTGGATTTGAATGAACAAGTAAAATGCATGAAGCTGGATTGGCAAATACAGAAATACTCTGTAACCTCGAGTCAATAAATAATTCAGTGTGGCTGCACATCAATAACAAAAGGAAGATTTCTTGCTCTGTCTAAACTTTACAAGCCCCCCGCGGCGGATTTAACAATCGCACTTTTCCTTGTGGTTTTCAAAGCTGCAGCTGAAATTTGTCATGCTGGATTCTTTTTTTCACAGAGAATTTCGGGCTGCTAAGAAGTGCTCTCAGTGAAAGTCTCTGCACAAAAAAATAAAATAGAAATCATACAAAGCCGGTCTATTTCAGTGAGAGAGCTCAAGGTTAGCGCAGACAAAAAAAAAAGCGAGTGGTTTTTGCAAGTATTGTAGATAAAATTCCCCCGTGACAGAATGATCAGCTGCTACAAGAATAGCAGATTTGTGGAGTGGCCCAAAGCGGCGACCGAGAAACACATTCCGAGGCGAGGAGTTTTTCAGCCAAGCCACACTTAGGAAAATATCACACAGGGATCAGATTATTGTCAGCTTTCCTTGGTAACCTGATTTCCTTAACATCACACAAGCTACAAACCCTTTTCCTTATTTGAGGAATGGGATTGCTAGGAACTCTTTCTCTTGGAAAAAGCTAATTTTCTTGGCCGTGTGCACTGCAGTGTATGCTTAAACACATTTTGTACAAGTTTTTGCAAGAGTGCTTTTGCCTGACAAAGACTTTCATACGCTTTGCTGTGACAGCAGTGTGGACGGAAGAGAGGAAAGATTGTAATAATCAATCAAGTAATCAATTATTTTTTTGCATTAAAAAAAATATATCTTAAAGGTGCAGTGTGTAATATCGGTATATATTGGCTTCATCTAGTGGTGAATGTTCTACATTGCAAGGCTCCATCTCTACCCCACTCATTCCAATAATCTACAGAAGTTACGGTAGCCTTCAAGGGCAAGAAGTTATAGTTACTAAAAAAGGCGTCATCCACCACTGTCTCTAGTCTTTTAACAAAATCAATTTATGTGATTAAGATGTATTTAGTTGTTTATTCTATATAGTACTTATTTGTCTTCCAACAGGTGCATCTACGGCAGACACACACTGTTTATAAAAACGCTTTAGGCTATTAAGTTTGTCAGTTCTGTGCTACTGTAGAAACATGGCAGCAAAGTGCTGCTCCTGTGTAGATACAAAAAGGCTCATTCTACGGTAATACTCTAAAAAAGATGTATTTATATTTTGATATTTTCTATTCTATTTTTACCAAGGCTGTCCTAAAAAATTAACAATACCGCCTACACACTGCACTTTTAAAATCCAACAAAAACTGAAACTGACAGTAGCTTTTCCCAGTTGAACAGCAAAATAACCATTTCCCAGTTGAACAGCAAAATAACCATTCAACTACATGCACACAGTGAATTGATAGTGTGTTTTCTTACTACCGAGCCTCAATGTGTCTTCAATATATATGCATCAAAAGCGTTGCTGCAGCCTCATACATCACTAATGCACTTCAGAGATCCCACGCTTGTTTCAGAAATATGGTGCGTGAGGGAGAAAAGTGATTATGCAGCAGCTGCAGGTAAATACAGCCGTTTTTACTCTGTTTTTCAGTTCCCGTGCATCATGAATGAGCTTGAAAAAAAAGAAAATCAAAATTCGAATCATGTGTGCCTAGAGGTAATTCCTCTTTTCACTTCCTTTAAAACATGCAATATTTTTGGATGACTCATCTTGAACTTGGGCGTATATGTACATATAATAAATGTAATCAAATGTGATTTTCGGGCAAGTAGCTACAGTAGTTAGTTCGTTAGAGCACTTTCATTGAAGGAGGTGTGTCTTTGGATGTCAGTTGGCAAAGACTTTAATTACAATTTCAAAAGAGTGTGGTTCTGCTCCAAATGTATCAATTCCTTTCATATTCTAGTTCTCCTGATCTAACAGCAAAAGGCCGGAGGGCTTAGGGGTGGTGTAGGCCAACAGCAGTCCTCTTCACTTTTTTCCGTAATCAGTCAGATTTGTTGAATCTCTGGACTGTTTCAAGCAGCTTCTGAAAACACAAATTTACCGCCAAGTCTTTTTATAGATCTCTATCCCTGGACGCTGTCTCATGTTGTTATGTATGCCTCGTTTCTAGTGTGGTCTGTCTCTCTTCATGCTGTGTTTTATATTGTCATTTATTTTTACTTTTCTTTATTACATTTTATTTTGTGTAGTGTGTGTGTGCGTTAAAAAAAAGTTTAAAAAAAAGCATATAAGGTCTCTATTTGATCCACTAAACTAAACTGTTATGTCAGATTATGATTGAATGCAGCGAAATATTACATTTGTTGTACTCGAGACATAATAAATCTCCATAATCATGAGTAAAACTCCAGCACAATGCCATGACATTGTAATTAGTCGGTCGATTTTCCGCCTGTCCAATCTGCATCTACGTCTCATACTACACTGACTCCTCTATCTCTTTCTTTTTCTTGAGTTTCTTTCTTTAAAAGCTTCAGTTGAAGCAGGATTCAGCAATTCTGGAGAACACTTGTCAGACATCCCTTTTTGTCAAAATCAGTAAATATCTCCTCACGATCCACTATCTGTCCGTACTGTGTGTGCAATGAAATAAAGCTGGTGTTAATACACAGCCTAGGCTTAGTAAATGGTTAGGTAAACAAAGGGTATGCAAATAAAAGGGGGCCCATCATACCTAGCAACATGCCTGTTTACAGTAAAGAACCTAGGCTGAGTATCAACACCAGATTTTTATTCAGTGTACACACTGTAAAGACAGGTAGCAGATTGCGAAGAGATATTCACTGATTTTGACAAAAACAGTGTTTGACAACAAGCGCCTCCAGAATCACTTACTCCACCTTTAAATATGATAAGGGAAATTGCAAATGATTATTTCAAAAGTCTGTCTCTCTTTCTCTCTCACCTGTTTGAGCTGTGTCTCTGAGTTGACGTGCACGTCACAGATCTCACAGTGAAAGGTTTTGTTCTGCAGACCCGTGGTTGACTTGGCGGGTGGAGCCAGCTTGCTCTTGACACCCGGCCGGGGGAAAGACTTGATGGAGCCCACGCCGGTCCGGGCCTCCAGCATCGTCTTGTGCTTTGTACCTGCACGAAACAGGTCAAATAGGGAGCAGTGCATTCATAACTGACCTCTGGAAAAATGAGTCAGTGTAAGAGGGTCGACTTGTAAATTATCCTAAACCCGTCAACTAAAAATCTCCCTGGACTGTTAACCACCAAAACATATGCTTAACCTTTATAATACATTTAGATAATCGAGAAACACAACTCTACAACTCTATTTGATGGACTAGAACTCAGAGAACAGACTTTTTGTGCTGAGCAAAGGCAGCCCTAACACTATTATTATTCATACCAGACATTATCCTTCATTGTGTACACACTATATTATTTTCATTCGGCATTTTTTTTTTTAATCTTTCATACCGAAACGAGGGGAGTAATTCCACTTATTCGTGCAGCTACAGAATCCTTTCAAACTTTTAAAGTATACACAAGACGTTGAACTTTGTAATCCGTGTGGGGCTAAGTGCTACAGTTTCGGAGCAATTTAAGTCAAAGATAACTGTGTTTGCAACCGTTTTTTGAGACTCCATTAGTGTGTCGTGATCAGCAGTGGGTGTTTTTGTAGACGAGGAAGAAAATTCCAAACTCCTCTAGTTTTACCTTTAGAACATGTTATAATACCTTAAAATGGAGCCACAAACCTCATCTCTTCTTTGAAATGTAAACATTATAGCTCTGAAATTAAGAATCTTCTCCAAGTCTCGGCAACCCTAAACTCAAAATGCAAAAACTGACTTTTCCTTCACTGAAAGTAAAATGGAATATTTTGGGTTATTACATTAGAAGTCGAGACATTGGCAGGGATTATGTCCAACCAGAATGGCTTACAACAAGGGCCCAGCTGGCTGGTTATAAGGGTCACTTACTCATGGTTGGAAAACACATTATCAGTGTTAGTTCAAATGGGAATTTACTTTTGAAACTGGTGTCACTCAGCAAAATTCCAAGATGCTCCCATGAAATGTGTCAGGTGTTGATTCTAGTGCTAAATAAAAACCTGGACGTAAAGCCGAAAGAATAAAATCCATGTGCGATCAACGACGGCTTACTTCATGTAGATGTGCAGACAGTGTAGTTGTAATTACTCAGACTTCCTCATGGGGGTGACAGTCAGAAGTTACGCATTTATAGCTTCTTACGTCTTGGTGTTTCATGCAAAAAAAAATCAGGTAAACGCCTCATTTCTACAGTCTCTTTAGCCTTCTGTTCAAATACCTATATCCTAATTCCTACCCACAATCCCTTGATGTTTGCCTTTGCACCAGATGTATTTTATCTTACCGAGGTTGTGAGCGTCCAGCTGTGACGCGGAGTTGACGGCCACTTTGCACAGCGAGCAGTAGAGCAGACGTCGCGCTTTCTCCTCCTCCGTCTCCGGGTCAGTCTCCGGCTCCGGTTCCGGTTCCACCCCCTCGGGTTCGGGGTCTCCGTGTTCTGAGGGCGAGTCCCCTCCGTCAGCAGCTGAGGTAGCGGCAGCAGTCGTCTCTAGGGCCGCGTCTGTGGGGGTCGTTGCCGTGGTCGTTGTTGCCGTGGTGCTGGTGGCGATGGGCGAGGCCACAGGTGCGGGCGTTAGGGTCGTTAGGGCCGTCAGGGAAGCCAAGGATGCGATGGGCTGCGCCAGTCTGAGCACAGGGGATAACGGGAGGGGTGCTGCTGCTGCTGCTGCTGCTGCTGCTCCAAAAACGCCATCTGCACAGAAGAAAGAGATGTATTTAGTTTTTTAATTATATGGCACCGTCCATCATTTAGGGGACAATGAATGTTTTATGAATGAAAAGTACACAAAACTGTGTGCTTGAAGTGGTTTTATTGTATTTTTTTTTTCAAAAGATATAACATACACTCTATGAAGTATAGAGTTTGTTCACTGAATATTATTCAGGGTTATAAAAGTCTGAGTAAACTACAACTACAGGGGTTTTGTAGGGATTATGTGAGAGTTGAGGTTGAGATGTAGAGGCTTTAAGAGTTAAATAGTAGAGGGACCAAAACATAGAGCTGGGTGATTGTTTCCTTCACAAGTTCATTTGAATATTTGATGGTAAGCCTCCTATTGGGTCCATTTGGTCCCATTCATAATGGTAGACATGACTTGTTTTGTTTCATATTTAATGACTTTCCTGCTTTTATGGGGGACACCTGTAAATATAGAATACATGATAATGTCTGATGATCATACGTTGTCAATGTCTATCAGTGTTCAGTGTGCAATGGGGAAGTATCAATGCTGCTTGAAATCAAACCTCGCACAGTCACTTATTCAGTAGATAGATAGATAGATAGATAGATAGATAGATAGATAGATAGATAGATAGATAGATAGATAGATAGATAGATAGATAGATAGATAGATAGATAGATAGATAGATAGATAGATAGATAGATAGATAGATAGATAGATAGATGGATGGATGGATGGATGGATGGATGGATGGATGGATGGATGGATGGATGGATGGATGGATGGATGGATGGATGGATGGATGGATGGATGGATGGATGGATGGATGGATGGATGGATGGATGGATGGATGGATGGATGGATGGATGGATGGATGGATGGATGGATGGATGGATGGATGGATGGATGGATGGATGGATGGATGGATGGATGGATGGATGGATGGATGGATAGATAGATAGATAGATAGATAGATAGATAGATAGATAGATAGATAGATAGATAGATAGATAGATAGATAGATAGATAGATAGATAGATAGATAGATAGATAGATAACATCAACATGTTACACACATCTCTACTGTTGTCTGAAAGAAGTGTCTGATACTTTGGGGGTGTGGGGGGATAAAGACAGCAGTGGATCGATATATTCGACTCATAAAACAACAGCACATGTCAGTGTGTGGAATACAGAGGACTGATGGCGCGTTCACCAAAATGAGATTTTGCCTTAGCAACGCCGCCTGATCGATGCCACTGCCTCTGAGGGTTCTCCGCACTCCAGTGTCGCGAAAATGAAGATCAGCCAGCCAGGAGAGCAAATCAATAGTGAATTATGTCATGCTATTTTTGTGAGCCGTTGTAAAGCTATGGCTCTCAATTATCCCATCGGAGGTGTCGGCGCAAAAAAAAACGGATCCAAGTTACACCATCAACAGGTTCACTTCTACCAAAGAACAATAATAATACAGGTACAGAGCATAGTTCAATACATCTCTTGGCAAAGGTTGTGAAAATTGCAGAGTTGCCTTGAACGTTTTTCCCTTTTTATTAAAACATTTTTTTGACTTGTTGTAACTTTCAACCAGAGTGCAGGGCACATTGTGTTCTGACATGGAAACTATTAATTTAGACCCACATTCATCACTCTACAGGCACCAAAGGCATAACTTAGTTTTTGTCATGAGACCGGGGTGAGGTAGATGAGTGTTTACGCTAATAATTCCTCTTTCATTAAAGCAATCAAGTGGAAGAATTGCCTGAACTCCAAGGCTGACATATGCACGATTTAAATTGAAAGAAAAGTTCCAAGTTCTTGTGTGTGTGTGTGTGTGTGTGTGTGTGTGTGTGTGTGTGTGTGTGTGTGTGTGTGTGTGTGTGTGTGTGTGTGTGTGTGTGTGTGCGCGTGCATGCATGCGTGCGTGCGTGTGTGTGTGCGTGCGTGTGTGTGTTGAAGGAATCACAGAAATCCTTTACATAAAAAAATAAAGAGCATCTACTGAAAGCTCTCTACTTATTCAAGTTGAAGTATTGATTGACGGATTGCAGCTTATTTCACACTCTGGATTGAAAGCTACATGTAAGTGCTTCAAGTGTATGTAAATGTATGCGTCCTAGTGTTTCTCCTTTTAGCATTTCGATGTTTGTGAGCGTCCAATCCATTACCGATTGAAATGGCTTTGAGGAGCATTTATACTTGTTGTTCTACCTTTCCTCTTCCAGGTGACTGACGCCCAACTGTGAAATGTGCCACACTTTCATGAAGCCGGCTGCCTGCTCTGAATGCAAATCCTTAAAGTGATGAATACGAGCAGGTGGTAGCTACATGAAATGAAGCTAAAGAGGGCTTCTACCAATATGTAAAAGAAATATAAAACATATGTAATAAGGGGTCGGTTTGCAGGGTCAGTGATTTTTGGACTATTTCTTTGCATTATTTTTGTGTTTATTTAGGTATCAGGTGGCTCTCTTCACTCGCATTTCCTTTTGATAATATTTTCTTCTTTTATATTACATTGTTGAAAGGAGCCTGAGACTGTATTGTTGTGCATATGACAACAACAAAAAAAACAACAACCTTGACTAGTGAGGTATATCCTTATCAGATGCCTGAATCTCGACTCATCCCTTTCGAGACAAGAGGTAGCAGTTACAGTTATTCCAAGCTCAGTTCAGAATGTCTGAGCTCTCTCCACTTATCTCTTAACAGGGCTTTCACTGCGACACAACTTCGACATTGTGCAGATCAAGGTCATTATTTCTAAAGGGAGAAGCTGTGCTCTCTCAGGCATCAGTGCGAGCCGTATAGCAACACGCGCTGCACTGATTTTCCACCAACCTGCGCAGCAAAAGATCAACCAAATGATCCTTAACGTCCACAACTCGCTTCCAACAGGAATTTGGCATCGCAGGGAGGAAGGAAGTTATGACCGTGACACTTTTTCTGAAGAGAAAAGTGTCGGAAAAGTAAAATGTTGTGTGTTGCTTGATTCTGTCACTCTTTCCGATTCCTGTGATTATAGGCCGAACTATGTTTTATTCCAATGTTATCTGGAGATTCTGAGTCACCTTTATGCTGCTCTTCATTCTTTAATCTGCAAACTGATTGTTCTTTTGCGTTTTGTCTTACAGTAAGGGTGAGATTGTCCTGAAGGAAACCCTTTTTGACTGCTTGAATGTATTGCACATAACCAAAAGGTGAGGGTTGGCTCGTAGATCAATTAAATCAAGTTAAATCAAGAGCTTTGCAATAGGCTCCCTCTTCTCTACGACAGTCAACACATGAATGCAGATGCAGTACTAATCCACCTGTCAATCACTGGCTCCAAGACCCCAAGCAATGTTTACTATAACAAACTTTTTTCTTTTTTTTACCAAGAAGCAATGGAATTCAAGGGTGAAAGTCATTTATTCTATTCTGATGCACAACATAAAATAAGGCATTTTAGATTTCAAATCACAAACTGCATTAGATGTGGTCAGTGAAACTACATTTGGTCTTGGTGACATTTCTCTGTCATTGTTGTTGCTTCATTTCTTTTGAAGCCATTGACAGACGGCTGCCCCTGGCACAATCTGTCCATCACACAGCCAGGTGACCTTAAGCAAGGGCGTCTATTGATTACTTCCACCGGCCTGGGGATTAAGCGCTATGCCTGGTGCTGCGCCTGTTAATGCTTGAACTCTACCTGTGTTTCTGTGTGTGTTTCTGTGGACACTGCAAACGCCTGTGGACTGATGTAAAGAAAAAAAACATCTGGTATGAAAAGCCCATAATTTCAGTCTGTTGCGCTCAATACCATGACTGGAACATTCATTTAAAGTATGTGGATATTAGAGAAGGAGGACCAGTGACTTCATATATTAGCTTTGTGTAATTTATGTTCTGTTTAATGGAGTTGAGGCTGAACACGGGCCAGAAAAAAATCTACCTTCATCTTCCAATCCACATATGCACCAAGATCACAATAATCTCTATCGAAAAATCAAAGAAATTGAACCACAAGAGGGTATATAAATTAACGTTGGTTTTGATTATTTTATGTTAAAAATATAAAGATGGAGTCAGCAATTCCGGAGAATGCTATATTGTCAAAAAAAAATAATAATAATCAAAATCAGTGACAATAAGTGAATGTGTCAACAAAAATTCTCTAGAACCGCTGACTTCACCTTTAAAGTTAAAACAAAAGCAATACACCTGTTCAGGGATGTTGACAGTCATCAGTTGTGATCAGACCCTCAACAGTCTAACAGCCATCAATGACCTATATGTGTAACTTTACATTACAGTGTCCCATCGGGCCCAAGCCATTACCACAAGAACAATAACTCATCTCTTGAACCACTCGTGAAGTGTCTGACCTTGTCGCTCCTGATGAATAATGTTTATGCCACGAGCAGAGTGGCAACAACCTCTCTGCTCGGGCCAATTAACAACCACCACATACTCCAGGCTCAGCTCTGGCGTGCCAGGAGCGTCAAAACAACCTGAAATCACAGCCAATTGCTCGGTCTCATCAAAAAACACGCTGCCATCACACCTGCTTCTCTGGGCGGCTTTTCAATGGCACGGTCACCGGGGGCCCGAGTGCGGTTCCAAGGGGGAAAAAAAGGGCAAGCAAAGGTTTCATGTTCATGTGATCCAGTGGGTTATTTTGCCTGTAAATCATCATTTACTGATGATGTTTGGCAGATGTTGCCGACACGAGAGAGCTAAAACAAATGCACCATCAAAAATAATCTGAAAGCGGTTATAAGGGATCATCTGCTCATTGTTAGTGAGTCTTTTTGTGGTGCCACGTCGTCTCTCGCGTCTCTGCTGTATATCACAATTTGATTGTTTTTTTTGTGTGTTTTGTTTTTTTCATCTGGCCCTAATTTTGTGTCTCCTTTATCAACAGCTGTGAAGAATAATCTGCATGATTTTTGCTTAACGAGATAATCTCCCTCTGGCTAGACTTACTTCCCTCCCCATTGTTTAGAACGGCGAATACAACAATCTTTCACCAACAACAATTGAGGGAAGAGTACATTTCTGGGTTGTTATTATGAAGAGATGATTCAGCATTTTGGCAAACTGCATGTTTGCGCTGACACCTGGAGTGGGAAGATTAATATCAATTTGGTCTTTATGAATTCAGCAGACGGCTCCGGGATTTGTTTTAGACTAAGTTAGCACAAAGGCTGGCTGTGGTGGGAAATTGTTACCTTCAAGAAGAGGGAAAAGTACACCTTCAAACACTTATTATATTATATTGAGCATGAAAGTTAAATCTCCACCCTGGAAATAGTGGTTTGACATTTTATCATAATATTATCTTGAGGTCCAATTACTAACTTTCTTCTGCGCTTTTTAACTGCATGTCAAGTCAACTTTATTTATATAGTACATTTATAACTGCTGAGGCATAGCTGTACAGTAAAAAAAGTAACAGTCTTCATCAGTGAGTAGAGTCTGCTCAGTTTGTTTTGTGTGAGTTTGCTGAAATCAAACGACACTTCAAATAACCACATAGTTGTTGGGGCAAAAACAAAGCCCTTGTCAAGGTCGTTGATCAAGCATAAAGGTTTTCTAGATGCCTCAAAGAAAGACATAATAAATATTTGGAAATACAATTCACGTTCAACAATTATCTCCCTTGTCCAAAGTTAGATGAGAACAATTGACACCACTGTTTATCCTGTGTGTTAAGTAGTACACTGCAGCCTGGAGGAGATTAGTTTAGCATAAAGACAGTAAGATGAGGGAACAGCTAGGCTGCCACCCCAAAGTTATTTTTCATATGCATGGTGCTATGAAGAACTTTTAAATATTTCTGAAACAGTTTCGTTTTTCCTCTGATGATCTTAAATTACATGTAACAGCAAACGAGACCATCACTGCAAAGAATGTTATTTTTATGTAGTTTTTCTTAATGCCTTTGTCATGGGTATGGTCACCCAGGAACAACAGCTTGGGTAGTAAAAACACTACCACTTTTGACCAAAGGGGGTGCAAGAATTATCGAAAAACCGAAAGTTCCTCTGAGCACCCATAACACAAAGCCTAGTTGCTGGGGCCGATAACTGTTAAGTCATGCATTTATTTGCCCTTGCGTTGGAGGTGAACCCATCTACCACGGTGTCATTAAGGAGCCATTTGCTGTTGGAAGGGCAGGTGATTAAAGTGTACTTTGGCGGGGCCTAGGACGCGGCACACTCCGGGAAGCCTCCAGTAATCCATATCCCCTCAGTCAGTGTGACCTAACTGACTCTACCAAGGCCCAGTTAAGAACTCAATCCCCTCTCATTAATGGAGGTAATGACTGTGATCAATCTAAAGTTGCTGTGGATGGAGCGGGGGCCCGACAGCAGAGTAGGAGGTAGAGAGAACGATAGAGATGGAGAGATTAAGGGGCAGGTGAAAAGAGAGAGATGGTGATAAGGGACACGCACAAAAGAGGATAGAGAGATAGAGCAGGGGAAAGTAAAGTTAAATGAAAGTTAAATTGGAAAAGTAAGAAACTTTGAGGCCAAGCCAACCCTGCATTCCAATACCCAAGTCCCTGCTATTTAGTATGGTAAAAAAAGATTAACCCTACGTTCCAATATAGAAAAAAGATTTATGATGTCCCAATTCTTGTGGTCGGATTTAGTATGCTTTAAAATACCCGGATGTAGACATCCGGCCAAGATTTTCAGTGTTGAAATCAGCATGCTTTTTGGGCGATTCTGACCCATAATCCAATGCGCAGCAGAAGTTACGTCACTTCAACGGAGCCTCCATGTGAAACAACCAACCATGAGACGGATATACAGTAAGATCAAGGAGCAATGTTATAATAAAATAAATAAGAAAAAGACGTAAAAAGAGCAGTAGAAAGAGTAAGCATCATCATCATTCGCACTAGCCTGGCTCCGCCCGCCTACCTACTTCCGGACAAATTTCATTTTCCCTTCAGTAGTCAGTCTGGTGACGGGGCGTATTAGTGGGATTCTGCTCAGGCAGATTTCTGCCGGTCCAATCAGCGAACAGAGCGAGTGGCTGAGAACGATGACGTCGAAGTTGCGCTCCAGTTTCAGTTGAATGCTGCGTTCTTTATACTCGGAAGAAGGAGATTTCCAACTTGGAATTTCCGAGTTCCGACCTGTCTGTGTTCCAGTGCATCTGCTCGCGAAAGTATGGACGCCTAAAACCTTTCTCATCCAAATAACTAAACGTTAGGCTCTAGCAAGTTACCGTTGCCAGGTTGCCGGTAGATCCATAGACTACAATATGTAGTGAAGTCGGAAATTTCCGAGTTTCCAGTACAACTGGAATGCACCGCCAGAAGCCGGCTCATGACACACGTGACGACCAAACGTTATGCGATTGGTTGGCTAATCCAGAGTGGCACTGGGCAGATCCAATAGTTTTAAACTTCAACAGACACCCGCCTCCAAGTGAGTGAACGTTTGCCAATTACAGCACTTCCAGACTTTCTGTACAAATGAAATGAAGTACGATGGTCTGGTAGCACCAGGCTACATTAGCACGGCAAATAGTGAGAAAAAGCAAGTATGCGAAACGAGGAGAAAAGGAGAAAGAAAAAGAGGGAGTAGAAGAGGGCCGAAAGGTAAGGGACGTGAGAAGGTGAAAGAGATAACATTAAAGGAGAGTAATTGAGTATTGGACACAATTTAAGGGAGAGAAATCGAGAGGGTCGGGAGTGGTGAAGGAAACAAAGACAGAAAGGCAGGATCAGGACAGGTGCCAGACAGGACACCGCCTCCTTTCTTCCCTCCATTTGTACCCCAGTGGCCTCTCTCTCTCTCTCTCCGCGACTCTTCCCCAGTTGATTTGCTTTAGCGATAGAGCAGAAACGGCGCTCTGAAAATCCTTCCATTCTACTTAGGCTTTCAGGCAATCACACAAGGTTCTCTCCCCCCCTGAGATCTGATTACCTTTCTCAATGAAGCTAGATTGAGCCCTTTAATTAAAATGATTGAGCTTTATTATACGCTGTCACAACGTAAAAAGGACAGAAATCCCTCGTGGCTTCTTGAGTTCTGTCAAATTTCATTCAACGTCTTTTTCATTTTTTTTTTCTCGTTAGTATACAAAGTGAGTAAATGAGAAAAGAGTCACGGTTGAATGTTCCGAGAACAAAAGATTGATGAGGTGAAAAATTTGCGCTGCACAAATAAGTATGCGTCGATTATGGCAATCATCTTTTGGTCGAAGGTTAAGAAAAATGGAGATATGTTAGGCGAGACACTGCAGGCAAAACAATGCACTCAATGTATATTCAGGCATTTATTGAAGTAAACATTGTCTGTTGGCATCTGTTTATTTCTCAACAATTTTATTTTTTATTTATTTTATTTATATAGCAATATTTTTTTCAATACCAGAAATCTCAGTTTCTAAAGCACTTACATCAACTTAACTTTCCAAAATTATTTTTTAGCACTATTCTAAAGGTTATTACTGAAGGATATGTTTATATGTTGTTAAGTGTCTGCTTTGTGATACATCGTCTTCTTCAAAACATGCCCAAAATGCTTTTTTAAGATTTTTTTATTCAAATTGATTTATCTTGAATCTCAAAACTCAAGCAAACTATCCGTGTCTAATTTCTGTTGGGTGGTTTCTGCGGTTACACATCGACGTCCCAAAACATCTCCAAAAATGAGAACATTTACGGCAGTGTGCGCAGGTACAGAGCCAATCTAATCGCACACTCATCAGGTCTGCTGCAGCCTGTCTCTGACTTGTGTGTGTGTGAGTGTGCGTGTACGTGTGTGTGTGTGTGTGTGTGTGTGAGAGAGAGCTTTTTTTCCAACCGAGCACGTACGTACGGACACTCAGGCACACAAGGCATTTCGTTCGTGTGGAAGTGGGTGAAGTGTCAGAGTGGGAGGGCGTCTGCAGCCCATGGGGACCCAAGAAGAAGACTGTGGAGGGGGTAAAAACGCTTAGATATCCTCGTGCCTCCCTGCAAGCCAGCTACAGGGTACAGCTGCTGTCAGTGCTGGCATGGCTCCCCTGACAATCTGCTCTTTAATAGCTAATATCAGGGTACATTTCCTCAGGCACTGGACTGGAACTGAGAGATGGTGGGCTGTGCTGTGGACAGCTCTCTCTCTCTCTTTCTCTCCTCCACTCTCTCTCTCTTGCTGTCTCTATCCCTCCCTCTTCGCTTTTCTTGTCCCTTGCTCTACTCTCTCCCAATGACTTAAGTACACACACACACACACACACACACACACACACACACACACACACACACACAAACCTTGACAAGCTGCCACAGAGTCAGCCTAATCTATACTGTCTCGCTGCGTCAAGCTGTCCATCCATCTCAGAAACAAACACAAGTCAAACGAAAAAGTGTAGAATACGGATGTTAGGCACATTTTATGAACCCTGTGATTACACACTTTCACACCCGTTCATTATTCCTCCATTATGCACTTATGCTCTTTGCACATCAACTTAAAGCCCACTGAGCAGATGGAATTATACAATCTACAGTAGAAGAACCGTTTCATTTCACAATGCATTAGGTGTAAGAAATCATCTGTGTTTGAATGTTTCACTAAAGCACTTTTTCTTGTGCTTCCATCGGTTTCAACAGAAACCTACCAAATATTGCAAAAGAAAAACAATGGAAAATTTACAGACAAAAAACTCATACTGTATCATATTATCGTTTGGATTAAACATTGGTTTTATGAATTTTAAGTCAATCCTATCTAAAATGTATTTTAAATCAAACTTATATTTGTAAAGTGACAAGGAATCTGTTGATCCTAGTGACCCCTTTGGACAAAAGCAGTATTGTTTTAAAGAAGGATTTTTGAGTGAGCATACACGTGCTCAAAGTTCCTGGGAGATCACACCCGAGAAAACGCATTAAATATGACTTTATGAAAAATTATGGTCTCATTTGCTGTTTCCAAGGAAACAATTGACTGTTTCATTAACATTTAAAAGTAGCTTGTAGGCGGTTTTTGAACCAGTTGAGAATGTGAACCTGTGAATGCTACTAAATAAAAGCTGTCATTTCAATAACAAAACACCCCCTTTAACTAAGCAATTAGAAATGTGGTCACAAAGCAGCACTTGACACATGATCAGAAGTATTTCTGAAACAAAGAATAATCCACTACCTTCGATGTTCCTGGCACAGGTGTGTAGTGCTTTGGAACAGAGAAGATAGAACGAAACACGACTCTTAAAAAGATTTGAGTAAGAGTATTGATGTCAAATAAGTGCACCAAACTCTTTCCCTATTTTCTGGCTACAAGCATTTAAAATTATTACAGAACAAAATGTCTATCTTCTATGTTTTTTAGAGAAAAATAAACGCACTGAAAGCCAACTATGCAAACGCAAACATAGCTCTGCCTCCCTGCTGCGCCTGCCTTCTCTCACCCCGGCCATTACTCTTCCCTGAACTCTTAGCATTTCATTACAGAGAGTTTGGTGCCGCTGATCTACCGTCATATTCTTCAGCCCTCGCAGATAATGCAGCATTCAGCCGCCTCGACAATTAATTCCTCTGACATCCGAGCACATTCATATTCATTACCCGGTGCCACTAGTGACAAACCGCCGCCCCCGAGCACCGTAGATATGATAGGGAGATGGTGTTGGAAATGTGTGTATTTTTTTAAGGGCAGCAGTGAAATGATTAATGGCCATTTGTCTTGTTTGGTTATGAGAGCTGGTTGTTAAAGGTCTCTAGGGGGGGGACTCTGCCTCGGTACAATTGTGTATGGTTTAATGTTTTCTAAGTGTTTAATGTCAGGTCTATGTAGTTTATATTACCGATGGATACATCTCAGTGCAGGTTCAGTGGGAGGAGGTGAATATCTGAATCAAATGTGTACTCTTTTGTCCTCTATGTAAATGTGTATTGGGAGGGACTGTGTATAAAGATGGCTACAAATGCCAAAGTTCACACAATGTGGACGCACTGGAATCCATCAAATTAAAGCTAAAACATCTACATTTTAGATTCTAACACTCACTATCCCTTAACAGCTTTGGCGTGGGACCAACATGTCTTATTCCTCACTTTTTCGACAGTATCACATATTTGCTTTTGCCTATTATTAAGCAATATAATACCAAACTTTATCATCGTAAAAAATGACATTGTGAAGCTTCTTTAATTTGAAATCTGTCTTAATTAGTGAGTCTTGGATAGTAAAAGTTCCCACTGCACATGAACACCCCTCAGTTCACATATTTTATGTAGCGTAATTAATGTAATATGCTGTTTTCAAAACCAAATTAGGTTGTGAAAACACGCTCAGTACTTTAATTATGTAAGTTTAAGTACATTAGCTAATGACCAAGATTAAAATTCCTCCCCAATACATCTTGGTCCACAGTATTTCAGCAGCATATGAATGATTTAACAAAAAAACACACAAAATGTGATCCTTATAAAAGTAAAGGATCTCCTGGGATCCAGAATCTTCCAAGATGGCAGCCACAGAGCAGTATTACGTCACCTGAAAGCTCTCTTACGATAAATGTCGACAAACGGCAGCGGGGCTTTAGTTCAGGGGTAGATCGAATGCACATTGCTCCACTTAATGGTTTGACATTTGTATAGCAGCTTAGAAAAACTGTGTGGGAAGCGAGACAGACTGCTGCCAGGTGTAGAGCTCTTAAAATAACATGAAGAGAAAGCATATGACCTACAGTATGTGAGGTTAAATATATAAGATTTAGTTCTTGCTAATACTGCATTATCGCCTAAGTTAGACACAGCAGAAGAAAATAAACAATATCTGTTGCAATTATGAGTCAAAAATCACCAAACCTGAACGTTCTCTCTCAGATATTATATAAAATATTTCAAAAATAAATCTAAAATTCCCTGCTTGGGAACCTCAGCTGTTAAATATTTCACCCCAAGCAACCCCCATGCATGAATAGGTCTGACTTGACAAATAGGTTAGGATACATGATGCGCTACAGAAATGTGCTCCTTATTTAAATGCTCGTGGCACATGGGAAGAAGACATGGGCAGAGGTAAAAAAAAAAAAATCAATCCCAGAGCGCAATGGCTCAATGTGTTTTCAATTCCTGAAAAAAAAAAAGAAAAACGTCTTTTGTTACAGTTAAAGTGGAAGGCTTTCATTGGACCCATTTTGTTCCATAATGACAAGCAGCTTTTTAAAAGAGTATTGCATTGAATGAGAAAGAAAGGGCCGGGCTCCCTCAGCAGAGCATTCGGTTACCAAAAATAAATTATCTTTCAACGGTATTCTCCAATATGAAACACAGCAGATAAAATCCGTTTTAAAATGATCGGCATCTGGTTCCTGTCAGGTGCTGGAAGTTACAGTTTGTTTTAAAAGCACGTACAGTTCCACGTAGAATAACACAATCTTTTTTGTGCACACATCTGGCTGAAACAACCAAATTTAAAAAAAACTCCACCTGGCTGCAACGTGATGAATATTCAGTTTCACTCAGTCAACACTCAACTACATATGCTCCAGCAGAAATGTAATTAAAAAAAGGACAACAGGCGAACACAAAGTACAATTTCTATTTACTAAGCATTACGGCAGCAGCAGATTGTAATATGAGTTGTAACGTTTTCGATTAAATTGAAGAAGTCAGTTTACATCAAGCAAAACTAGTTCTATCAACTGCATCTACAGGCAGATAAGGGTGTTTGGACCTGAATAACAAAACTTAAAAGCAGGATGAAACGCCTGTGATCATGGCCTATACTCCTGGCTTCATATTACTGCATCTGTGATCTCTCTCAAAAGAACGCTGTGGCTTTTATGTGTTCTGTAGCCCTAACACAATTAATATTTTGAATGGCACTAATGGCACACCCTGGATTACAATCTATCCTCAAAGGCCTTCAAGTTGTCAGTTTTACAAACATAAAAGAGGAAAAATTAGTAGCATTTTGAAAAATGGAAGAAAAATAAATTGCTTGAAAAAGAATAAAACATCCGTCTTGATCCAGAGTAGTAAAAGTACAAAGCTTGAAAAGCCAAAACTCATACAACACTTTTGGTATAACGAACAAATGTATAATGAGAAGAACCAGTTTCGAATGTTGGCCACGGCTATCATGACAATTAACAATTAAGTTATTATTCAACAAGTGTAAGTGGAGTTTTAAGCTCTTAATGGAAGCTAAATCTCTTTAAGTTTGCTGTCAGAAAGGCAGTTTAAGACTTGTTCAGATAGACAACGGCCCTGCATGTTAATGACAAGAAGAAAAAAAAAAAAAAGAAGCAAGACACCGGGTTGTGGTTGCTTCATGAACCAGTGAGACAATGAATTATGAGGAAAGGAATAGCAGCTTAATGTGTTTGGAGAATCACCCAGTGCCATTTTTTAAAACCGGATTTTACAACATTGGAAGACTTCATAGATCATAGTGTCAACCGTTCCATCTGTTGTGCTGACAATCTTGAGGCTAACAGTATAAATATGCTGTCACATGTGACACATTCACCATAGGACTGTCTGCTTGTACGTATTTGAATGCCGAACATGCACTTTATGTCGCATTGCATTGTGGGGCAAAACATCTGCATTGGCACCCCCTCCCACTGCACCGACAAAGCGCTCCTATTCAAACGAATGAGGTAGCCGCATTGCTCCATCCAGTCCCGCTGTCTGTCTGAACGCAACCTTGATGATCCGACAAGCCCTTTGTTTGAAGCGTGCCCGGACCGAGCCTCATCAATCTTATTGCCTGACAGTCCTGTGTGTCCTGGGGAGATCTCCAAGCTCTACAAAACTTAATACATAAGCAGTGAGTCGGCAGCCAGCCATTCGGCAGAACAGCCAAACACAGGGGTTGATACAATCAACAGTAGAAATCCATCCAAATCCCTGAGTGATTGCATGTTGTGTGCAAGTACATCTAAAAATGCCAAAACACTAACAGTGCCCTTTGTTGGGGTCTGCCATCCATTCTCAACAGAACGACAGCAAGCTATATAAAGAATAAAACAAAGACCATGTGTTGGGGAATGTGTAGCAGGCTGCTGCAGTAGTAAAACACACAAACCTTTCCTGTCAGTGCCGTTGGGGACCTGAGAGGTGTGGTTGACCTTGGCGATCTCCTGGTTGGCGCAGTGTTCCTTGGTGACCACGGAGACTTTGAGTTTGCTCTTCGGAGCGTCCAGGGCTTTTAGCTTCTTGGCGTGTTTGGTCCCCTTGTAGTGGGCCAAGGCCTGGCTCTGTGAGGGGGAGAAATAACAGGCTTCATTTAACGCCGGGCAAGCAGCAACACACAGGGCCAGCATGAAATGATATAAGAAAACTACAAGAGTAGAGTCAGAGTCGACGGAGCAGACTAAACATAATTAGCATGGGGACAGTGGATATGCCCCGTAGACCATGTGAAAGTGTGAAACGTTGATTGTGTTCGCGCCAGGTTTAGCAACAACATGTCTGCCCTTACAAAGTGATTAACACACCAGGGTACTTGGTTTTTCTGAGGGTTTTAAGAGCTGGTTGTTTTGATTTGTTGACTGAAGAACTTCAAGAGCAGTGTTTTTCTTTTTCAAAAGGTATATATAAGTACCTTTGACATTGGAATGTTAAATAAAGTATTCAACGCCAATAAGGTACTTTAGAAAGCACTATAGCACAAATGTTTCCTTGGTTTCAGCCCTTGAGATTTCGATTTTGTCTGACGATTCAAACAATAAATGGTTGGAAATGGAATGACCGTGACATCACAGATGAATTTAGGATACATTTGTGATTGTTTTAGCCTCTCAAATGTGTTATTTATAATTTTAGTAGTTTCTTATTGTTTACTTTATTTGTATTGTAAAATGTGTCAAAACTTTTCTTGCCCTATGTCGACTGATTGTTGTAATGTAGATTACTATATTGTATCATTTTCAGAAAATAAATTGGAAAAATAGGAAATAAAACAAATCATTCAGTGTGCAATCAAATACCAATTCTTTATTAATTATAGTGATACCAGAATGACAATGATAAAGAGATCTGTGTGACGGGATGTGTAATTTCATGGAGTGGCTGTTTAAAGTCTGTACACGTAGCGCCACCAAGATTCACCTTCACATCCTATTCAACCAGACACACACACACACACACACACACACACACACACACACACACACAGAAGTGGAACATATGCAAAGACTTTGAGTTGTCCTTGTTTACCTCTGCACACTTCCCTGCATACTTCGCCTGTGGCAGGAAGGGAAGCATCAGGAGAAGCGCGATTGCCTCTTGGAATAAATAAGTGCGTCATCCCCAGAAGACATTTTGTAGGCATCTTTATTCATGGATGCCATGGGGATATTTACTAAATACTGCTGGGACAAACAGTCCGTTAAAGGTAGCAGTCTTACGCGCCCCACACACATCCTGCGTCTACCTCTGGAGCGCGTCGCGTTACCTTACTGCTGCCTCTCTCGGACTTTTCTCGGACACACATGCAACGTCTCAGCAGCTGCTGCTGCAGCGCTGCTTCTAAAAGCCCTATCTTTCTACATAGAGTTTTCATAGATAATTCCCATTAAAAATGAAGTTCTTTCATGTCATCTATGATGCATATGATTTATATTGAGTCTGGACAGTAATCCGTGCGCCCCATTGCCATTTTTTTTCTTTTTTTTTGCCATATTTTCGCTTGTTGGAAGTTTTATTTTGAAGGGGACACACCAGGAAATGGTGAAACTACAGCGAAAGCTGCCAGTATGAAGTCAATATGACTCAGCAGAGTATTTCAAAAATCACTTTACTGATTTATACGGGAGAGAGAGAGGGGGGTGTGGTCGGGGAAGAAGAAGGCCGTAGACACAGATAGAGCAACGGAAAACTGTTGCGCTCATCATGATCTTTTTTATTTCTTCACTATATTGGATCTCTATATGTGTCATTTATCCAAAAATGAAATGCCAGAACTAATTGAAAATTAGTTTTTAAATCCCTCGGATTTTGATTGCACAATTAAATCGTGAAATAAAGGGATTATTTGCGTATACGACTGAGGGATGTTTTATTTTGAAATAAACACACCGGGTAAACGTGTAACTAGAGTGAATGATGCTGGTATGACTGTCAGCAGAGTATTTCTCTATCAGTTAAAGCACAGAGACACGAGAGAGACGCGCTGCTCTCAGAAAAAAATAGGCGAGCCTCCTGAGGTGAAGGGGAGCGGCGCTGCAGACGTGCCTCCGACGCGCCTCAGCAGTGCGTCTGAGGTTGGATGTGTGCTCGCTCTACGTTGATTTCACAGTCTGTGACCAAAAGTCAGACGCAGACGCGAGGTAGACGCGCAGTAGAGGTAGGATGTGTGTGGGGCGCGTTAGCATTACAATATATTAGCAAAACATAGTTCACGTTTTTCCTTTTTCTGGAGTTAGTGGCTCTTAAATTATCCTGTCACTTAAATTGGTCTAATTTACTTACGATATTGATTTTGAACACCAGCAAGTGCATGTGACAAGTTAATAGAGGAGACAAGAAACAAGGTTTCATTAAATGAGGGGTGGCCTATAGAGTTGCCAGACATTCGTAGTTCAATAAATCTCTTGGCAAAGGTTGAGAAATTGCAGAGTTGCCTTAAACGTTTTTCCCTTTTTATTAAAACATTTTTCGATGAGGCGTAACTTTCAACCAGAGTGCAGGGCACATTGTGTTCTGACATGAAAACTATTAATTTAGACCCACATTCATCACTCTACAGGCACCAAAGGCATAACTTAGTTTTTGTCATGAGACCGGGGTGAGGTAGATGAGTGTTTAATGCGCCTACGCTAATAATTCATCTTTCATTAAAGTAATCAAGTGGAAGAATTGCCTGAACTCATATGCACGATTTAAATTGGAAGAAGAAATTGTATTGTTTTCCTTCCAAGTTCTGTGTGTGTGTGTGTGTGTGTGTGTGTGTGTGTGTGTGTGTGTGTGTGTGTGTGTGTGTGTGTGTGTGTGTGTGTGTGTGTGTGTGTGTGTGTGTGTGTGTGTGTGTGTGTGTGTGTGTGTGTGTGTGTGTGTGTGTGTGTGTGAGGACGACATCAAGTAAACCAGGCGGAGGGTTTTTCTAGTATTTTAAGTCTGTCTCAAATCCAAAAGAGTGTATGGGCCAAAACATAGGCTATAGAGCTTCCATAATGAATTTATTTCTATGAGTGATGGGGTCTTAGGTTCAATTGTAAGAAAGAGATTCATGGATTTGTGTTTTTTCGTGGGCTCCTTTTTTCCTGGTTTGAAGTGGGACGGGCTTAAAGTGTAAAATAATCTTGTTTAGCTCTCTCACCGCAGACATATTCTAGTTCACATTTAAAGAACAACAAATATTTTCCATTTTGTTATGTATCTGTATGTGTTTTGAGCATGACTCAAATATAACTTAAGTTTAAAATGAGAGCACCACAATTCATTTACTGTTTAATTTGGTTTCTCACTCAAGGAAATTAAGCGAATGTCCAATATTGTTCTTCTCATGTCAGGTTATACCAAACATAGTTCAGTAGGGATTTTTCCTGGGGGTATGGAAAAAAAATCATCCCCTTAAATTTAAATCTTTATTAATGTCTGCTCTAACAGTCATGTGAACCTAGTGACTTTAACGCTTGAGGAGAGAAGCTCAGAGGAGCGTGTTCAGTCTGGGCTCTGAAAAATAAATAAATTATTGTCTAAGATTCAACATAGTGGAAATGTGTGCTGTTACATGGCAGTGGTGCAGTATTAATCAGATCATTACAACGGTGTAGTTTTATGTGAAAAAATTATATTTGAATTTGCTACCTCACATTCAAAAGAACCAGTCTGTGGATCTGTTCTATTAAACAAGTTATTAAATTAAAACCACTTTAGACACTACAGTTAGTGAGGTAATCTGCTGTGGTTTGAGTCATTGCAAACATCTAATCATGAGTAGGCAGAAGACAAGACAAGACTGGGACGGTTCAGTTGTAATGAACAAGAGCTTTTTCCCAGAAATCTGAGAGAGAAAAAACTACTTGAAAAAGACACATGTTTGAAAATGTAATCAAACGTCTGACTGGCTATTGTTTGGCCGAATAAAGAGGGGACATTTGAAGTAGCGAGACTGGTAGGAAAACATTGTGCTGGCTTCTTAATTCAATTAACTCGGTGCAATTTAAATAAATCTATGAGCAATGTCTTCCATTAAAAACAGACTGGTTTTCTGGTGGTCAGGTTTGTTTCAGAATGGACCAAAAGCTCAACGCGGTGGAACATTTACAAGTGTCTGAGCTGTTTACGTTTTGGGTTGCTTAGATTTAATAAATCCCGCTCTCGTAAGGCATCCAACAAAAGCGTATTAATTTAACGTTCAAATAAAATTATCTCTAAAGCCAAATATTGGTGCAATGGAAGGTAAACCATCTTAACTCATTTTAATTTGTGGAACAAGTTGCTCAGTTTTGTGGATCTTACCCGTTTTTTATTATATTTGCTTAAATTTGTTTTATGGAGTCGTCTCCCACTTGTATTTATGCTACCGAGTTTATGCAACCGCTTTAGCCAGTCATAACTCTTTATGACCCAGATTCACAGAGCAAATATCAAATACTGCAGCCAGTAGTAGCATAGGGACGCAACGCAAGTAATGGAAGAGGAGTTTCTTCAAATACAACAAGCCCATAGTGATGCAGATTCTTTGGGTAGTTGTAGGTTTTTTAGTTTAAGTCTTTATTGAACACGTTTAAAAAAAATACAAACTAAATAAAACGAATGAGCAGTAAAAAAGGAAATAAATAAATTAAAAACAAACAAAAGTGCATGTTCAAAAGGGATAGGAAGAAGTTATATCTTCATCTTATTGTTAGCACAACACCCCTGCTGATCCACCCACTGATCCAAGCTCTCAACAGTGGAACCCCTGGCCATTGTGTTTACCCATACCACCCGGTGTGGGGCCCTCTGTGTCTGTGGCAGAGCAGGATCAGGTGTCAAACACACATTCACACCTCAGTCGGAATCATTTTGTTTGTTAAATGTGGTGTAACTGACAAATACAATCTAATGAGGTAAATAACACAATATTTTCCACTAAAATATAGTGGAGTAGGAGAAAAGGTATGAAATGGAGATGTTGTACACCAGATTATTTCACTCAGTCCCTACTGTTGTTTAACCATCGTAAAACTAACAGCGCGTTATTTCAATATGAATGGATTTATACATGTAGGTCACTCATCTGTTGTTTTCATGTAAATAGAGCATTGGCCATTTAACACATCAACTCAGGAATTTTGAGAATGTTTGATGGCAGTGCCCCAGGGCCAGAATTGGGACAAGGCCAATTTATTTATTTTTTAAATATGTATATTTTGTATGTAATACATTTAATTCATTCATTTTACTTTCTACTTGATGATGACCATGATGATGTTATAAACTGTTGTGTGGCTGAAAACATATGGGGAAAATTTAAGTAGCAAGATGAGTAGGAAAACATTGTTCTGGCTTCATAATTTGATTCACTTTTAAATAAAAATATGACCAATTTCTTCCATTAAAAACATACTTGTTTCTGGTGGTCAAGTTTGTTCAAGTGTTTCAGCTGTTTGTGTTTTCTGTTACTCAGATTTATTAAATCCTGCTCTCATAAGTCATCCAACAAAAGTGTTTTAATTTAACATTCAAATAAAATTATCTGTAAACCTCTGACATCATTTATATCTCGGGAAAAGTTAGCTCAGTTTTGACAGAAAAAAAAAATTAATGGAGATAGAGTCAGCTCCCACTTTTATTTGTGCTACTGAGTTTATGCATATTTTTTAGCCATGCAGTCATAACTCTTTATGTCCCAGATACACAGAGCAAATACCAAATGCTGCAGCCACTATTCGCACAAGAATACAAGTCTTGGACCAACCGTTTCTTCAAATGCAACATGCCCATAGTGATGCAGATTCTTTTGGGGGTAGTTGAGGAGTTTTAGGTCCATCTTATTGTTTCCACAACCCCCTCCCCCCCCTGCTGCATACCAAACTGACCACCGTCATTCATGTGAATCCGACAAGACGGCAGTAACCGATCTAAGCTCTCAACAGTGGAACCCCTGGTCATTGTTTTAACCCATAACACCCGGTGTGGGGCCCCCTGTGTCTGTGGGGGAGCAGGATCAGGTATCAGACAAACCTCTGTCTGATTCTTTGTGTGAGTTTAATGTGGTGTGACCAATGCCTAAATCCTATGGAAATTGATTTCCTTCCTGAGATATATTATACTCTTTGCATTGCAGTATTTCTGTTTTTTATCTGACCCATGTTTATTGTATGCATTTTAAGAAAAAAATCCTGTGTCAAATTGTACTTACATTATACAATAAACTAGATTGATTGTTCTTCTAATTTCCATCAATAAAGCAAATTCCAAAATCTACCTTGAAAAGCCTAGGAATCAATATTTGTATAATGTTTGTGCCTGGGGTCGCCAGGTACATCTAAAGGGTCATAAGATCATGTGTGTGGTGAGAAAGAAGAAAAGGCAAATCCCTGCTACACCAACCCGTCAAGTTCCATGTTTTCTGGTGTTAATGTCTTTTCATGTTTCCCGTTTTATTTTGGTAAATATTGTCTCTTTCTTGTTTGAGCCAACACCCCAATATGTTTCACCTGTGTGTCGTTATCTCCCCTATCTTAGAGTATTTCATTCCTTGTCTTCCTGTTCGTTGTCAAATCATCGGTTTTGTTCACCTGCATAGTTTCAAGTGTGCCAAGTTTTCCTGCGTTCCAGTCTTGTAGTAAGGTCATCTTGCTTAAATAAAATGCATCTCTCTCAGCTATCAGTGTCTGCATTTGGGTCCAACTCTGAACATGATACACATGTGAAAACTGTTACCTACGTTTATATTAACTTTTGAATTATTTGGGCCCATTAAAGCAATCAATTATGTTAATAGGGTAAAACCACAAACACCTCATATCGGTAAGTGACAAAGATTCAACGTTGGGGTGTAGGGGCCAAAAGCCAAATAGTTGTCAACTGGTTTAACCTTTGGATATTTAAGATCTATTGTCATGCTTCATCTGTAAAGTAATTACAGCTGCCAGATAAACATATTTGAGTAAAAGTAATTTTTAAATTGTAGTGGTTTGGAAGTTATTTTTCATCACTATTAAGCAGTCAAATCATTCCCAATTCTAAACAACAAACAACAACAACAGAAAGTAAACCTTGTTTAAAAAAAATGTTTAATAAGTTCTATGTTGCAAAACCAAACATCAAAAATACTGGATAAAAAAGTGAAACATTTCAAAATGTACAATGAGGAAGACTAACATGATCTGTCCTTGAATCAATTACCATTTTAAATGATGCTGCCTTTCCAAATTCCAATTTGACAGAACAGGACCATTGACAAAACCATCCCCAGAATCGTCAAGATGCCAAAACCAAACGCGATCCCCATCAGCGAGTCCGATACTCTGTCCAACCACGTCATCAGGTACGTCATGCACGGTGTGGAGTAGATCTCCAATCCGTCCACCACCTTGCATTCTCTGGTAGTGTCCGTGCAGTTACATGAGACGGGAACCGCTGTTGAATTCCAATCGAGATGTCCCTCAAAGAATCCACAGCAGAAGCCAACTTCTTCCAGTTGCTTAAACTGCTCCTGGAAATCCTCTGGCGCTGTGTTGAGCGGCATCAGCCCCTTCAGATGTTCCTTCACCAACTCCTGGGCGGACGCGGTTCTTGCTATGGCTCCTAGCACTCCCACAGCCAACAGCATGAGGAACACTGCGAGGAGACCCATGAAGAAGAAGGCCAGCAGCCAGCGGTACTCCAGAATGGCTCCACAGCAGCCCAGGAAGCCAAAGAACAGGGTCACAGAACCCACACATATCAGGAGGTTTACGGCTGGGAGAAGTTCATCTGTGATCTGGTAGTCTGCTTTGTTGTTCTTGATGTGGACAGAGACACCCAGGACAATGATTCCACCAAGGAAAAACAGAAAGTTGAAGGTGAAGAGAAGGTATTTGAGCGCCTTGCTGACCGCCATTGTTCACTGTGGTCAATCCAGTAGCCAAATGAGAGTGTCTCTGCCACTCTTTGTTAAGTACAAAGGAGGCTGCTGTTGGAGAGGGCGGGAACTTTTGAACCATGTAGCGTTTAGTGGGCGTGTCCAGTGGGTCCTTGATCAAAGCACAGCTGAATGAAATCCGAGCAAAGGAGGGGGTTTAAGGAGGAAGTTGCTCTACCAGCTTTTCAAATTGACCAATGGAAACCCACCCTAATGCGACTTCACAGCCCTCAAGTGCCACTGTTGTAACAAAAAAAATAGATGCTAAGGAGGGAAAATGTACTTTGAATCTCAAACTATTGGAATATGGCAAATTACGCTTTGTATTTTGACCAAATATTTAACTTAGTAAGGAAATTGTACAACGGAAAGGATTTTTCCTTATTCACTTATGCTTGACATTAGGCAACTTAGTCATTAGGCAACAGATAACTCTTAGTGTTTTGACTTCACCACATCATATTTTCTGTTGTCCCACAGACCCTACAAAATATAATTGACAAATCACTCTTCTTTTCTTGCAGCCTTATTCTCCAATAACAGGAATTCAAACTAACTGATTTTGAATTGTGGAGGGGTGATGATAGAATGTATTAAACAATTTTCAGTATTTAAAACCTCAAATCGATGCCTTCAGTGGTATCTGTGCCGTGATAGATTTTGTGTACACATTTATTTGGAATAATTTTTATATCTTTAATCTTTTGCCGTAATTCAATTGATTTAAAAGTATCCTTCTGTTGACATCTTGGCCCTCCATTGAGAGCTTTTTAATCTCAGTGAGGCACTTAAAGGTTTGAATTACGTTTGCTTGCTAACATGTTTTACCTGTGTCTCGATATCTCCCCTGTCTTAAAGTATTTAATTCCTTGTCTTCCTGTTTGTTGTCAAATCATCTGTTTTGTTTGTTGCTTTGTTCACCTGCATAGTTTCAAGTGTGCCAAGTTTTCCTGCATTCCAGTCTTGTAGTAAGGTCATCTTGCTTAAATAAAATGCATCTCTCTCAGCTATCAGTCAGTGCGTTTACATGCAGACTCATAATCGGGTAACTAAACGAATAAGACTTCAACAGGACTTTTAAACTGCATGTAAACACCTTTATCCGATCTACTTCGCACACAAATCGGCACAATAACGGACAAGAGATGTCGGATAAGAACACCTAGATAAGTCGTTCGTTGTCGGCATTCTCTCTGCATGTATACAGGGATCGGACATCGCTTATCGGACTTCTTGTTCTGTGCTTGTGTGCCTGCGCGTGATAGGCTACACCATGGGTTATTGACGGAAGAGAACCGGACGTGGCTCTTTCAACACTTGTTGAAAGCATGGTTGAAAGGGCTACAGCGCCACCTAGCATAGTGGAGACAGCCATGCATTGGACATTTATCCGATATCTGAAAGGCCATGTAAACTCAGACAAGTGACACGGTCCGTTCGAGTGTCTAGTTCGATATATGTGATAATCTAATCTAGTTGTGCCATGGAAACGCACTGAGTGTCTGCA
Organism: Ammodytes marinus; assembly: GCF_949987685.1. Lineage (NCBI taxonomy): Eukaryota > Metazoa > Chordata > Actinopteri > Uranoscopiformes > Ammodytidae > Ammodytes > Ammodytes marinus. The sequence goes on along the minus strand of NC_137217.1, from coordinate 26,989,003 downwards.
TTTGGGTCCAACTCTGTACATGATACACATGTGAAAACTGTTACCTACGTTTATATTAACTTTTGAATTCTTTGGGCCCATTAAAGCAATCAATGAGGTTAAGAGGGTAAAACCACAAACAACTCATATCTGTCAGTGACAAAGATTCAACGTTGGTGTGTAGGGGTCAAAAGCCAAATAGTTGTCAACTGGTTTAACCTTTGGATATTTAAGATCTATTGTCATGCTTCATCTGTAAAGTAATTACAGCTGCCAGATAAACATATTTGAGTAAAAGTAATTTTTAAATTGTAGTGGTTTGGAAGTTATTTTTCATCACTATTAAGCAGTCAAATCATTCCCAATTCTAAACAACAAACAACAAAAAAACAACAGAAAGTAAACCTTGTTTAAAAAAATATTTTAATAAGTTCTATGTTGCAAAACCAAACATTAAAAATACTGGATAAAAAAGTGAAACATTTCAAAATGTACAATGTCTTTGAATCAATTCCCATCACACATTTTAAATGAAGCTGCCTTTCCGAATTCCAACTTGACAAATCAGGACCATTGACAAAACCATGCCCAGAATCATCAAGATGCCAAATCCAAACGCGATCCCCATCAGCGAGTCCGATACTCTGTCCAACCACGTCATCAGGTACGTCATGCACGGTGTGGCGTAGATCTCCAATCCGTCCACCACCTTGCATTCTCTGGTAGTGTCTGTGCAGTTACATGAGACGGGAACCGCTGTTGAATTCCAATCAAGATGTCCCTCAAAGAATCCACAGCAGAAGCCAACTTCTTCCAGTTGCTTAAACTGCTCCTGGACATCCTCTGGCGCTGTGTTGAGCGGCATCAGCCCCTTCAGATGTTCCTTCACCAACTCCTGGGCGGACGCGGTTCTTGCTATGGCTCCTAGCACTCCGACAGCCAACAGCATGAGGAACATTGCGAGGAGACCCATGAAGAAGAAGGCCAGCAGCCAGCGGTACTCCAGAATGGCTCCACAGCAGCCCAGGAAGCCAAAGAACAGGGTCACAGAACCCACACATATCAGGAGGTTTACGGCTGGGAGAAGTTCATCTGTGATCTGGTAGTCTGCTTTGTTGTTCTTGATGTGGACAGAGACACCCAGGACAATGATTCCACACAGGAAAAACAGAAAGTCGAAGGTGAAGAGAAGGTATTTGAGCGCCTTGCTGACTGCCATTGTTCACTGTGGTCAATCCAGTAGCCAAATGAGAGTGTCTCTGCCACTCTTTGTTAAGTACAAAGGAAGCTGCTGTTGGAGAGGGTGGGAACTTTTGAACCATGTAGCGTTTAGTGGGCGTGTCCAGTGGGTAATCAATCTCCTTGATCAAAGCACAGCTGAAAGAAATCTGAGCAGAGGAGGGGGTATAGGGAGGAAGTTGCTCTACCAGCTTTTCAAACTGACCAATGGAAACCCACCCTAATGCGACTTCACAGCCCTCAAGTGCCACTGTTGTAACAAAAAAAAATAGATGGTATGGAGGGAAAATGTACTTTGAATCTCAAACTATTGGAATATGGCAAATTACGCTTTGTATTTTAACCAAATATTTACCCTAGTAAGGAAATTGTACAACGGAAAGTAATTGTTTTTCTGCACTTATGCTTGACATTAGGCAACTTAGTCCAATAACAGATAACTCTTAGTGTTTTGACTTCACCACATCATATTTTCTGTTGTCCCACAGACCCTACAAAATATAATTGACAAATCACTCTTCTTTTCTTGCAGCCTTATTCTCCAATAACAGGAATTCAAACTAACTGATTTTGAATTTTGGAGGGGTGATGATAGAATGTATTAAACCATTTTCAGTATTTAAAACCTCAAATCGATGCCTTCAGTGGTATCTGTGCCGTGATAGATTTTGTGTACACATTTATTTGGAATAATTTTTATATCTTTTATCTTTTGCCGTAATTCAATTGATTTAAAAGTATCCTTCTGTTGACATCTTGGCCCTCCATTGAGAGCTTTTTAATCTCAGTGAGGCACTTAAAGGTTTGAATTACGTTTGCTTTCTCTCTTTCACTCATGCACACACTCTATTTCTCTTTATCTTATTTTTTATAGACTATCCGAGAAGTCAAACGACATTTAACCTTATTTTTTTTAAGTCAATAAATATTACAAGAAATGTCCACCCCCTCAGCTGGCAATATACGTCTTCTGAACTGCTTGTCAGATGTTCAAATAGAATTTAAATCCTCCTTTCCCTGCGCATTTCCAACATTGGATTGACAGGGGGGTCTGAAAAACCGACAATCCAACACTCACTCCCATATCGCGTCATGCATGGAGCCAAGCCAGCTCTCACTTTCTTTATCCTTGACATAACTATTCCTGACAGTTTCTTGTGTGCAACACTTTGAATGTATTCCAGGAGACTGTCTGAAATGTTCACCGTTACCCTCCTATCTAAATAGTATTGTGTCTCCCTGCCTCTATGGTGGCGTCTTTTCACTCCATCTTCCATTGTAAACATTGGGAAGCCCAAATATAAACATGTTTGATTTCTGACACGGTCGGACAACACGTCATACTGTATGAACTGTTTCTGTTGGAGCGTAACTCGACCTGACTGTGTGACACAAGCCCAGGGGTCAGAAGTTTATGTTTTGACAATAGTGAGCCCTGATAGTTTCTGGACCATCAGAACTATACTACCTCGAGAGCTGGGACTATTTTGAAAGCATGAAACTATCCCTGCTTTCCAAATTGCGTATTCTTTCATTTTACTATTCTATATTCTAATATTCTAGCTGATCATGAAAAGTATGTAGTTTGCATGCAGTAGTCATACAATTGGCATGTACTTGTACTTATTTATTTTGTCATTACATTGCGCCTTATCTCGCCTCTTGCTTGTATACTGCATTGCTAGTTGTTTTCACTCAAAGGCTCCGTAGATATGACGTAACCTCTGGTGCGCACTGGATTATGGGTCAGAATTGCCCTAAAAGCATGCTGATTTCCACATTAAAAATCACGACCGGAGGCAGTAGGACATGTGGGTATTTTTCGGCATGCTGCATCTGACCACATGTGTTGGGACATCCTATATCTTGTTTTACCATACTAAATAGCAGGGGAGTATGGGTATTGGAACGCAGGGGTATGGAAGAGTTGAACTTTGGTCCCTCCTGTGGATTCATGAGTTCGTAAAACAAGTTCCTGGCCTCATGAAAAAATTCCAGCTGGGGAAATTAGACTAAAGTGAGAAGTGATGTGTACGTTTCTTCATGTCTATTTCAAGAACTAGTTTGCAGACAGAAATCCCCTTACGATTCTAAGTGTGTGGGAACTTCAGCATCTGCAAAGTAAACAAGTAAAAGTAAAATTTACAAAAAACACAAGTCAATATTAAGAGATAGAGGAAAGGTTGTAAATGCATCCAAAATAAATAGCTATTATAAAGCGTTGAGGAGCTAGATGAGACAAGCTGGTGACTCACTCACTCGCTGTCATCAAATTACAGACTTGAGTCCAGTTTATATGATCCTGACTCATAAACATGACTAGATCAAGTAAAGCAGACACATCTTAAAATACTTTTTTTCTCTTTAAGCTCTCTCCTCTTTACGATCTCAGGCCATTGAGTGCTTTAACAAACAGACTTTTTTGTCTTATTTGTTTCGACATGTATCGTAACTTAGGAGGGCGCTACATTTTATGTTGTCCTAATATTTTCATTGTTTTGGTTTGTGTTCTCTATAACGTTTTGACATTTTAAAAATATTCCAGTGAATGTTTCAAATAATGTCATCCTGTACATTTTAAATAGTCCAAATTATAGAAAAAAGAAAAAGAAAAAAAAAGAAAAAACAAATCAGCTTGGATCAGTACAAAGTAGAACACCCCCGGTAGGTCCAGCTTCCTGCTCTAAATCAACTGTCAGTCCAAGATGTGGTTTGGTTTCACATTATGATCAACTGCCACATAGAATATTAAGATGCCACTTAAATTAAAAAACACACCCTCGGGGGAATTCCAGACCTCCCAGCTCACCGCAATAACCGTTGATTGACAGCTACACACACACACACAATCTATTTTCTCTAATGAAGCGTTCCAATAAACAGTTGATGGACATTAAATATGTTCCTAGATAGATTTGCCAATGTAAAACATAATAACCTCATCCTGAGTAATCACGGACACATTCAGTGTAAGAAATGGATTGATACTCCTTTAATGAGAGAGCGGTGACATTGCTATTTAGGGATGCTACTGATTTATCAACATGCAGCGGTGGCAATCATTTTCTTTTAAATTGGTTTGATTACTTTTAGTATGGTAAATGGAAATTAGGCGCGACGGGAAACGAAAATGCAACTGTCTATCCATTGGTCAGATTTAGCAAACTAGTATTACTCCAATGCATTTCATTAGATTGTGTTGTACAGTACACATAAGCTTACAAATGTTACTCCTCTGATCTATTTTCCTCATGTGATGCCTTATATTAAAACTAAAGAATAAGACAAGATATCCATCATAATCAAGCTTTCATGAGCTAGTATTCACATCCTATACTTTGGTCAAAGTTATAATACCACACTGTGAAAATACTACAAAAAGTACTCAGTCTTGTTGTCAGAATTTTCCCATTATTTCTGATATTTGTGGATGAATCTTCCTGCAGCAATTATGTGTTGCCTTTTCCTAAAGGTTGAGTTCACTTCAACCCCTTTATACACAGCAATGCATCATATTTAATTAGATCATCATGTGTTTATGGTTGTCCTGTGAGAAGCATGTGTCTCTTAAAAGTCAAGAAAAACAGCTGTTTTCAGCTTTGAGATGATGCATTTTCCAGCTGATCCAAAGGGAGGTTTGAATAATTGATTCAGCTTAAGAAGGAGGGGGATGTTTGTCAACCTGTAAAAGAACACTTCCTTCAGTTTATCAGGAACATTTGCATTCAAAATCACCCAATTTAGAGATTCATGACTGAAAACGTGTAATCTATAAACCAACAAAAGTTGGCAGACAAAAATCATTAAAAACGTAAAATAGAAATACTCTTATTTGTACTTGAGTACATTTCTCCAGGAAATGTAATTAGATACATTGCACCTCTAACCAATGGACCCACTTCCACATACTCTGGGGGTTCCACAAATCCCCCGAGTATTTCACTCAGTCCCTACTGTTGTTTTACCATCGTAAAACTAACAGCGCATTAATTAAAGTTGAATGGATTTCTACATGTAGGTCACGCATCTGTTGTTTTCATGTAAATAGAGCAATTGGCCCTTTAACACATAAACTCAGGAATTTTAAAGAGTTGTAAACAAGATGTGTACTGAGCGAGACGTTTTGCAGTTCTGCACAAACAGCGGTGTAACAGTGCCCGTTTTTTTAGAATAACCTTGACATACATTCCTTTGGCATTAATGGTCACCTATCAATTATAAACGGATGCCAATAGATTTGCATTAAGTTAATCTTGCCAAACTTTGCCTTAACCCAAAACTGGCCCTATAGGTTCTCATCATCCGACACCCTTAAACACATTCTGTAGCCCACCACTGAATTTAATTACAAAAAGAGAGCGTGAATGGGTGGCCAAACCTGAGAAATAAATCTGTTGCTTGTGATACAGTTATGTGGTAAAATCAGTTTTCCACGTTATTTTCAACTTCAAACATAAGAGGGAATGATAGACAACTACATTAGGATTCAGACAAGCAAACAGATACACAGCGGATACTGACACAATCTCACCAAAGGATCATTAAGCCAATTAATAATTTAGATGCTGAGGTTTAGGAAGTCAATAAGTCCTTAATTCTCTATGTGGATGTCTTGTATAGGTTATATGGTGCTGTGCATGAGACTCATGTGGGCCACCATAATACAATAAAACCTTCACACTAGCTCCTATTTTTCCATCACCTACTGTACTGTTACACAAACTCATAGACGTGATTGTTGTTCTCACATCTGTTGTTCCGTGATACAGATCGAAACCTCACAGTGATCGCAACACAGCGGCCACAATGTGTGATGTCTGTCAACCTTTTGTTTGATACAACCACAACACTAACACCTTTCAGGAGACTGAATACATGTCCTATATTTCATCTCATCTCTGTCAGTAACATAGCACATTAAAGTCAAATTAAATAGTCCACAGGCTGTTGCCAATGAAGAACATACTTTTGACTCCATGTATCGTTGTTCATTTAATCTTTAGTCATATTCCTCATTTGATACTGTGCCTAAAACTGATATTCTCAGTCAGGTCATTTTACTATATCATATTAACGTTTTCTGTTGCCTACAATTCAATTTGAGTGCTACCATTCCTTTGACCTGATATACAAATTTAGAGGTCAAACTTCAAGGTCATGCAACATGCTGTTTAGCTCATTTCAAATCCAAAAGTTCAGTTACTGGATGACGGCAGCTCAGGCTAAAGCTTGGGTTAAACCTACAGACTACAAAGTCTGCACAAACCGCACATTTCCACCTATTTGCACAAATGTTTTAGACAATGTCCACACTAACACAGGTAAGTACGTGACTGTAGCTTTTTTTGATCGCTTTGGCCTTTTGTCCACATGCAAACGCCGCAACCGGACATTAAAACCAGAGCTTACTGAAACCCCGTCTGTATTTGTGTGGACAGGGAAACGCTGGTTTTGGGAAATGTTGGCGCCATGTCCGCAATCTGCGCATTTCAAATGTTGTTTACATCTACTGACCATGCTCCATGAAGTAGTGTAGAAAGGTTGTATCGCAATTAGGGCTGCAACTAACGATCATTTTGATAATCGATTAATCTGTCGATTATTTTCTCGATTAATCGATTATTAATCGATTAGTTTTTTGGTACGTAAAATGTCAGAAAATGGTGAACAATTTTGATACATTTTCCAAAGCCCATGTTGACGTCCTCAAATGTATTGTTATGTCCAAAACACACAGATATTTCAGTTTACTGTCATAATAGGATCAAAGAAACCAGAAAATATTCACATTTGAGGAGCTGAAATCAGAGAATTTGGAAATGTTTTATTAAAAAAATATTCAAAACGATGAATCGATTATCAAAATAGTTGGCGATTATTTTAATAATCGATTAATAATCGATTTGTCGATTAATCGTTGCAGCTCTAATCGCAATTGAACTGTTTGTGACTTTGTGTGTAATTTAGTCTGGACCAAAGTTGGAAAGACTCAAAAGCAGCTCTTGTAACATAAAGATACATACTGTATTTGTCTATTGATTCTTACTTTATTATTGTGTTTTCGTGCCACTTTTAAAGACATTACAACTTTTTGAACTTTCCCTTCCTCTTCAGAATGCAAACCATCTCACCTGCGAGTTGAACCTGAGCTGGCAGACGCTGCAGGAGACGTGCTTCCTCTTGGCGGTGGGCGGGAGGCCGAGGGTGTGATGGAGGACGGCTTTCTGCACCGGGTCCATCTGCAGCAGCACGGAGAGAGAGAGAGACACAGACAGAGGCTAATTAAAACGTTGCTCACTGGGCTGAAAAAAAACAGGGCGCCTGGAGCTTTCTAGAGAGCCGGGCTCATTCATCTCTCGCTTCAACTGCTGCTTTCATGGGCTCCGACATTAACACAGACGTATCATGAATTAATCCCCCATTTGCTTACCGGAGGCACACGCCCGCCGCAAGTGTTTGAACGGCAGGGGGGGTTTTTAGTGAAGAGGAAGAAAAAATCCCTCAAGTACAGCACTCTAAGTACACCACTGGCATTATTGTACATTCTCTATGAACAATTCCCTAGAAGAGAGGCTAAAAAACAACAATGAATTCAACCTAACAAGTAATGTCTGTGTCGCCACCACAGTTAGCTTATGTTTTAATTTAATTGCTGTTCACAAATGTACAAAAACAACAAAACATAATTGCATTTAGTGAAATATTCCTTCTCTGTGATCAGTTAGTCTATTGCTTACAGCTCACTGAATTCAAGAACCACAAAAAAAAACATTTTTTAGCTAAGTTATTCAAGACAACTTGACACAATCGCAAATAGTCCTGCTTCGACTTTTTAAGAATAAAATTTGCATGTGTTTCATATGTGTCCCAAACTGTGTGAAAAAGGACTTGTGTAGTTGTTTAATTCAGACACAAGGCAATTCAAAGTGGGGGCATAAAAATTCACCCCCAAAAAAATTAAGGCATTAGAAAATATTGAAATTGCATTTACAGCTTTATATTTAGGACAAACTTGCAGTTCATGCTTCCTGTATGTTTGGAATGGGCCGTCCCTATGTGTGCTGACAGGGCTTTGAGCAATGAACAAACACATCTGCCTCGCTGAGAAAGTGTCTCAGTAGGCGCCACTTGGCCGGGGAAGGAAAAACTGAAAAAAAGATACTGGCTTTGCGCGGGAGGATTAATCCACCTCGACAATTGTTCTGAAGAACGTAGGCAAAATAATGTCGTACTGTCACTTTCTGTGGAGGCTGTCTGGCTGAACTGAGGCTGTTTTCATTAGTCGGGATAACAAAAGTATCTGTGTGCAGAGGCAGAAGAAGTTTGGTGACATATTAGAACAAACAAAAAAATGAAACACTGTGGTACTGAGTCATCACAGGAATCATTATAAGCAATAGTTACATAAATGCCTCTTCCTATTCCCTCTTTATTCATAGGATGACTCTAACACTTGACATGAACTCTATCTAACTATTACTCTTTATCCAACTTTTAAAATATTTGAATTGAAAGAAATTTGGCTCACTTTCACTTTATACTTCATACACCTATAAAAACATACATAGCCTTTCTTCACATACATAGAATAATGAAATAAAGATATGTGTGTATTAGGTGCACCTGTACAGTGTAATGCAAATACAATGCACTTGCTATACGACAAATAATATTTCTATCAAGGTTAAAATGTTCAGTTTTTGTTGAAACTGTGTAGAGAAAAGTTGATTCCACTCTTTGCTCATTTTGTTAGTGGTCTTTATGAATGGGATCTCTGATATTTTGATTGTCACCCACATTGCAAAGGGGCTGGCACATGAGGGCAAGTAATCAGGTGCAGGTCACAGCAATGCAATGGCTGAAATGCTGCAGCAGCTTGCCAGGCAGGAGGAGGGCTGAAAACCTGGTCTGTATTTCTCTCTGTTTACAATGTGGCAGACTGAATGATGAGCAGCTGGGCAGGCAGGTGATCTCTAGACAGCCCGTGATGCAAACCACGGAATGGAAAATTCCAGAAACACAGGCTGCGTTCCAGTACCCATGCTTCCCTGCTATTTAGTATGCCCCAATACATCCGGCCGTGGTTTTTAGTGTGGAAATCAGCATGCTTTTTTGGGGTAATTCTGAACCACAAAGTTAGGTCACATCATCAAAGCGAGCATGTGAAAACAACTAGCAATGTGACTGATATATAAGAGTGAGGCAAGTTCAAGGCACAATGTTGTGATGAAATAAATAAGTAAAAGATTATGTGATTTGGAACGCAGGGTGAGTTTTGAAAATGAGAAGAGGGAGGCTGAGAGAGGGAAGAAGGAGGCAGTGCAGTCATGAACAGAAAACCAGAATTTTCCTCCAGGACAACTAGGATGCCACCAAGGACTTTGACACATGATGACCCGTCTCAGGGGGACTGAATGCTGGAGGACTGAAGGATGGGAATACAGAATAACTGAATAAGCCAGGGAGCTCCAGACTTAGGGCTGATGGAGACAAACTGCAACTGAAGCTAAGAAAAGACAGGCTGAGCAGATACAGGCCCTTAAAGAGAAATAGAAGTGGGTTCTATAATTAAACATGATACGGGTCTGAAGAGGGCAGACTGAAAGATGGACAGCTACAGACATGGACTGACTCTGGCACAAAAGCGGCTTTTTCATTTTGTCATACAAGCTCTGCTCTACTCGCCTTTTTTTGGTTTTCAACTATGTAAAAGTACCTGGTACCTACTTGTTTGGCACCTACTCCATCAAGGTTCCAATTAAAGTAGCTACCAGGTACTAAACACTGATTGGTCAGAGAAAATCCTCACTGCTGTCATCAGTGGGCGACAAAGAACCGAATGTTACTTCATCCAAAAACAAAACATACAGTATATAATCGCCCTGATGAAGACAGAGTAGAAACGTATAGGCGCTAAACGTTAGCCTGTAACATCAATATGACGACCCAGTAACACAGAGGCGGTACTATCATGGCTACTATCTTGTAATAGAGAAAGGTTCCAGAGTAGAGTAGATTAAAGTAGAGCCTGTTGAAAAAGTGGCTTAAGGAGTTGTTTTAAAAGAGGCACTAAGTGAAAAGTGAAAACTGGTTCTTACTGATGAGACAGGTTCCAATTCAGATGGAGCAGCAAAAACAGTTTGTCAGAGGACAATGGGCTCAGGTTGAGAAGCAATCCCCTTCAGGTTCATACAGAATAAACAAGTTAAAGCTATTCAGAGAGATGGATTTCACAGGGGTGAAAAGCCAGCCGTCATTGAGGACGAGGTTTGATAATTGTTTAAATATGGGGGATAACAGTGCACATTTTTCAGGCTGTCTCTCAAAGAAAGGCGTTCATCGTGTACATACACAAGGAGTGACTCTCTCACCTCCGCACATCTGCTCAATTGCTGCGTGAAATTGGCGTGAACGTCAAATTGTCGGTTGCGGAAAGTTAGGGAAATTGCCAGACGCAGCCCCGCCAATTCTGACATCGGAAAAGCGTTCAACCATGTGACAAGCTGTTCTGATGAAGTATAGTGGGGCCTTAGTGCCAGGGCTGAGACTATGACATATCGCTGCCTGTTAAGGGGGTCACTGTGTCAGATTGGGGTTGATATCTTGCAGTATGAACCTTTAGCGTAAAACACAGAGAACGGTTCAGGGAGGGGTAGCAGGGACATATTGCTGATTTATTACAGGGCATTTGTAATGGGTTGCTGGAGTTATGAGCTCCAAATAAAATTCTGACCGAGATTTAATGCCAAAAGTACTCATGTATATTTGTCCACCCTGTTTTTAAAGCACGTGTATCCTTGTCTCCCATGTACCATATGTCTCAAATAAAGCGTAACTGTAATTTGAAACTATTTGGATTCACATGGATTGGATCCACTCAAGAATTTGGGCCAAAATGAATGAACGAATGCACTCAGATTACATAGTAAAAATCATACCACAATGTGCTACAAACATGGTTCGTCTCACAGCAAAACAACGGCAGCAATTTAGCTGTCAGCGAAGTGAGGCGAATCACTCACAGTGCTTTTGTTCACGGACAATACTCAAAAAGCAGTCCTTCGTGGGTGTTTTTCAGACACTTAGGATCAACTGTGGCACTCGACGTGAAAGGTTTTTAAGGAATGGCATTGTGTCATTTGAGCACTGCGGCAAATTGAATATTGGAGGCTCTGGGTTGAAACATCAGAGTGAACATTTCTGAAAGGAAACGCCTCCACATTGTAGTGTGTTGACACGGGATACAGGATATGTATAAGCATGAACAAGGTGCTGGTCTGTGGGGAGATTATATGTGGTATTCACTACTAATGTACAGTATGGACCATGATCTAATGCCATGACCAAACCAGAGCAGATGCTACATGGTCATGGTTTGAGCTGATCCATTCTTAAAGAAGAGTCATAGGCAAAACATTTACAGGATGTCTTAAGAGAACATTGGGAAAGTGCCAACTGTGCCAAACACTTGAAGCTGCAAACATGGATATTATATATCAACAGACCAAAAAAACGATCTGTAATGTAAAAGCAATCGCTTGTAGTGACGAACCAAGAGTTTGTCTTTGTATCAATGCACAGAACTTTACTGTATTGATTTTGATTGACTCTCATTGCTATTCTCAACCCTCATTGCTATTATCAACCCAGTGTTAAAAAAATCTATATTAATACTTCTTGGTCTCCTATAAAAAATGTGTAAGGCCCCTAAGTTTGTCTGTTCTGTGCAACTGTAGAAACATGGCAGTGAAAAATGGCAGTCATCCCCACTTCTATGTAAATGCTCATTCTGAGGTAATAAAAGAAACAACAACTTTTATTTTCAAGCAATTGTTCCCTAATTTAAACATACTTACATTTCCTTTACACACTGTACCTTTAACATAGAAGCGAATACTTGAGGGTTGATTTCAGATATTTTGTAAAATGTAATTTAGGGAAAGAATAAATTAGCCCAAAGTCAAATTGAAAGACGGAAACTGACGAAGACATTCTTCAGACGGAGCAAACTGTGGCAAAGTCGTGCCCTCTTATGTTTTACTCTTTTATCACGCTCTTCATCTTTCTACACTTCGGTTCAAATTTGCAGTTATACTGAATTAAACGGCTCGTTAACGCTCGGAGACAGGAGTGGAAAAAAAAAAAGATACCAGGCGATTTTAAAGCTTTTACACGTGCAACAGTATTCAGCTCTGAAATGAAATGGCCTTACACACCTACCTAACGGTTTGGGAAAAAATGGGATACATTATCCGCTTTTAATGGAGAGTAACTGCACCCTAAGTGTTTCAGGAAAAATGAAATGTTTAAAACATTACAGCAGGCCTTTTTAAATGAGTTAATGTGAGGAAGGCACTTTTAAAGTATCAGAGGTGACCGGATGCTAGTAGATACCAGAGTTCATATCACTTATCAACTACAGCTGTTCTTTTGTTCCTTTTGACTGCTCAATGAGCATTATCAAATATGCTGCACTAAATGTGTAGGTGTTGTTGAGGAGGTAGAAGCAAATAATGCCCACTTATGATGTCCTTTTTATTACTGTCTCTATATTTCTAGTATATTTTTCTACATATTTTTAACTTTTTAGCTTAATTTCTTTAATGTGCTGTACCACCTAGTTGAATTGATGTAGTAGGCTACTTAGCCTATATGCATTTGGCAGATAAAGTGATTCTGACTTCAGTCGAAACGCATGTGATGACGTTCAGCTTTTCCCCCTTTTAAAAAACGTTTTCTGCATTACGTTAGCAGAGCGGGGACTCTCCTCTCTCTGCCGTTGCCCATGACACACTTTGCGTGTTATGCAACCGTTCTACCTTTGTACTGTAAATCTCCACCACAGTTTTTTGGGAAGAGAGCAGAGAGGATGACACATTGAGTTGGCCGGGGCTCTCAGTCGCTTGGCAGGGTTCAAACACACACACACACACACTACAGTGGAGAAGCAGACGCACTGCAGCCTGCTGGGAAGCTGCGGCCTGAGCCTTCTGGAAAGCTTTCGCCAGTTAAAACATCTGGGCCACGAGAGAATGGATGACCTACTACTACAAACACGCAATGGGCTAGAAACATGTTATTCCTCCCCTCCACTCCACTGCAGATGCTGTGAAATGAATCCGCAGTGATGGAGGGCCACTAGAAACAACACCCAAGCCTGCAAAATGATCAGGGGAGATTTTTTAAGTTTGCATATATCATCAATCACTGGGTATAAAGTGATTAAAAAATTGGGGATTGAAAGCTCTGTGTCTTGAGTTTATTCCGCTGCGCTATTCTTGGCGAGCGTCTCTGATTTACCCACAATTCAGCGCCAAAATTCCACCACCACCACCACCACCTTCGTTGCCTCTTTCCATGTGTCGTCTTAAGATATCCCCCCTGTCATGTAGCATTTCATTCCCTCCTTGCACTGAAACATGATGTGTTCAGGGACCTCATCTGCAGAGAGAGAGAGAGAGAGAGAGAGAGAGAGAGAGAGAGAGAGCAGCTGCAAGTGCCAGGGACATTTTATTCCCACAGCTCCGCTCCCATCAGCCACCCATTGAGACCCACACACACTCCACGCAGGGCCACGCCTGCCAGCGACGGAAATGTCACCCTAGCAAATGTACCGAGACACATGTATAATAATCCACGCGCAAAACACACAGTACAAACGCCCACGCATGCCAAAGTGTATCACACATGCCCATTTGTAAGCCTGCGGGAAGTGTACAGTGCAGAAGGTTCATTGTGCATCTTTCAAAGTCGCTTCCTTAAGCTCTAATAAGAAATTTTTTTCATCAGTCGGTCGAGTTCCATCACCAACACCTGTCAATCATCCTGATGAGCTGTCTGCACTGAAACTGTCTCTGTGGCCTGAGGCAGAGGTAAACAATAACGCCACCACAGCCAATCAGAGAGCAGATGGTGACCACTGCCAATCTGCAATTAAAGAGAATGAAAGGTTTGCAAAAAGGTCTTTAACATAATTAACTAAATTTCAGGTAAACATCCTTATTTCATCAGCTTGTTTATTATTTTAAGTCGAGACACTGAAGGCAACATTTGAGCTATTTTGTCTCCAGCATTACTTTTTTCACATTAATGTAAATAAAAAGTCCAAAATGTAAATTAACCATGTGTGTTTACTTCTGTATGTTTCTGCTTTACAACTATCTTTAACGGCTATTATCTCAACATTAGTTTTTGTTCAACACTCCAAACATCTCAACGTCTGAAGCGACTTACATTCAGTACAAAAGCCTCAAATCTGAAAGCACATTTGGACGTTTGCAGATTGATTCAACCTGACATTTTATCTCATTTGTTACCCTTTCGCGAGAGGAAAAAAGGTGACATTTTCAGAACAACTAAATCTATTTATCTCTCTCTCTGCTCTGCTTCCCTGTGTCTGTGGGTGTCTTCTTTCATTTCGCCAGGCCTGGCTGTGATTTGCGCTGATGCGTCTCTGTCAGCGGAGACGTTGGCATCATGTCGACAGGCGACGGGAGAATAAACAGGTCATTTGCAGGATAGTATCTGACAGCGCGCAGAAGGCCTGTCCGTCTCAAAGTTCAACACAGCCGCCTCCTCCACTCAGAGCTGCCGGATAATGTGACAGGAACTAGACAGTGATGAGCTGAGATGGAGGCCGACACTGGCTTGACTTTTGTGAGAAGAAACGACTGATAAAAAAGGGACAAAAAAACACACACTGAGCGCTATCTTTTTGGGTTGGACAAGGCTGCTGCGTCTGACTTACTCCCATCCTTGTCCTTGTGTGTGTGTGTGTGTGTGTGTGTGTGTGTGTGTGTGTGTGTGTGTGTGTTTGTGTGTGTGTGTGTGTGTGAGTGAGTGTGACTGACAAAAAAAGTGTCAAAGGAACAATCTGGCCTTGAAAACACACAAAAAAAACAATCTAATAATCAATGATGTGACATTTTTAATTTGTCCGTCTAAACTCTTTCGGAGAAGTTTTCGGAATTGCTTTGAGGGAGCAGTGGAGAGGGTCGACTGATCGATACCAATAACTTCAACACCGCCTGCTTCTCCTTCTAAAACTGCAACTTCCAAACAAACAATAGCTCTACGTTAATTAATGAAAATTGTTGGTGTTATTATGGTGTGCTCACATCAGTAGAGCAGAGGTTCATCATCCAAGAAGCAAGACAGTCTAAATAGTGGTTTTCCATCACTTTTACATTATTCATGTGATTATTTAAATACATAATGTATGTGGTCAAACAAATTGCATATAATGGCTGGGAAGATCTTGGAGGTGTAAGTCTGCTGCTCGCTATGAAAGACAAATGAAAGCAGTGCTTCTGGTATTCAAACCCACTCGTGTTTTGGATAGAAATAGAAACAACCCACACTTAAATAATTCCATGTTATTCCAATAGTGACACAACATGCCTGTTTTGGATCTGTCAAGGTTACGCTTGAAAAAAAAACTGGTGGTTTTTCACCTCATTTTAGGATTTGGCTTAATAACAAACTCTGGTTGAGCTTGCCCGGTTAGTGCGGTTAGTTTTGGCAAATGTCAAAGTTGTCAACACTGTGAACACTGGTGCGGACCAAACAACCGTAACAAGAATGCTTTTATAATGTGGGTTTCAGATAGCTTCCAAGCGAGCTCTGGTTTGTTTGTGGTCTCTTAAGGCACACTGAACAACCATTTTGTTGATTGTATTTATGTGATTTTAGCATGGTTTCAAAAACTAAAACTATTATTAAATAAATTGGGTTGATCGCGATCTGCCCAGGAAAGGATCTTATAACCGATCATTATAATCCACGTTCATGAGTCTGCGTGCTTAAGTGCAGAGATCTTCACTGAACAAGCTCTTAAAAAAAAGGTGTTTTTTTGCGTTGATTTCATTCAGTTGATTTGCAGATTTCACCACATAATAATGTACGATTGTATTCGCCCAAACTGTCCAGTGGATGAGTTATCTGTCTGTCGGTCTCACTCCTCACGGTTTATTTTGTCAAGACGAGAGCGTAAATAGGGTGAAACCATATTATTGAAAGATTACCGTGGTGGTTAAAAAAAAACCAATGTTGAGTGATGGTAGGATAAAGGGGCCGCCTCCACCAGTGCCACATTCTAACAATTTGTAGCCCTTCCATCCACGCTAACCTCCACAGAAAATACATTTCATAATAGTCATTATTAATAGATAGAAATAGAAACAAAGGTTAGTGTTTCTACAAATGGGCGATTGCTGTCATTTTTATGGTGTCATTTTGCAGAGCAATGACTCTATGGTAGCTCAACTTATTTTAGAACTTCAGCTACTGCTAACTGTTTGAGCAGCCAGCTTTAACTCAACTGCTGACCCAAGAGGACACAAAACACTGAGCTCATACGTTTTGGTTCCGACAGTAAGTTTTAAGGATGCACATGGGTTTAAAACTGACTTGCAACTGGATTGTATGTCCACACACACCCACAATGTATTGTGTTTTCTGCTGCACATAGTTCTTTACACAGATAATAGCAAACAATGTAATATTGCAGTAACCATAGCTTATAGTGTGCTTTAAGTTATAGAAGGAGAAGAGGACAAATGGAAAGTGGAGTTCCGATTAGCAGTCGCTTCTGTGTTCGGCAACCTTTGTGGAGGCGTTCTAATGAAGTCTCTCAAAGGTGTGTGTTATGATATTCTGAGTGAATGTATAGATAGCCGTATAGCACATACCTGGCCAACAGACGTCAGTGTTATGATGTATTATAAACAATGTAGGCTATATTTGAAATCAGCGTGTGACTAAGTCATGTAGTGTTTATAGTGGGTGTTCTGTTCACATGCGGCAGAGGTGCTGAGGAGTCTAATTCTGTAATGGAAACAAGGTATTTAAAGATACATTCATATCCATCAAAACACATGTAGAAGGAGAAAATGACTGGTCAATGAGGGCTCCACTGGTATAGGTCTAAAAGCTCTATTCAGGTCCGCCAGCCTCGCTTACTATTAACTAAAGTGGGATGAATGACCTGTCAAATGTAATTCTCCCTTCTATGTGTCTCACAGTTACCTCAGCCGGCTGACCCAGTCTGTTAGTTCATCATCAGGCAATGTCGTAGATTGTTGCCACTAGGGAAGGACTTTAAGAATTACCAAGTCAAATACAAAAGGTAAATGTTTTCATTGACCTTTAAAGAGCAAGTCCAGGCTTAGAGGTGTTCATACAAAAAAACTGAATATAACGATACTGGAATAAGGTGAGCGGGGAGTGGCCACCAAAATGTTAAGGTCTAATATTAAAAGGAGAGGTCCAGCTGTGACACATTTTTAAAATGAAATCACAACTTTACGGCACCAGAGACAGTGTGTACCAATGTAAGTTCTGCTGAAAATGTTATCAGACAATTCAAAAATATCAATGGGTACATCATTAAATAACATGTTGCTGAAATAATTACGTATACACATAAATATATTGGGAAAATTGGAAATAAAAAAAGGAAAATGAATGTGCTAAAGTATCGGTGTATCCTATCATTGAATAACATAAGATACAACTGTTTTATTTACTAAATTAGTTTTTTTTTCTGAGATGAATGAATAAAATTAACTAAGTAAACCTTTAGCCCAGAGCCTACTGCACTATGTCTCTTGAAAATGATATTTGAAAGTCTGCGATTATGTGCAGAATAATGGGTGAAATGACTCTAACAGACACACATACACACAAGGAAGGAAAGACTGATAGATAAGATGGCAAAGCTTTCATTGGTGAGTGCTTCACTGGATCGGAAAATTCACAATGTGTGTGCTTTGAATGAAATTCATAAAAATCGGAAGAAGCCTTTTCTCCTTTTCTATTGGTTTTAACTGAGTAACTTAAGATATATTTAATCGTTCTCAAACTTTCCACTCGAAGTTTCCACTTGTTATTACTTGTTATTCAGCTTTGCCTTTTGGTCAAGGCTTTTCAGACGGACAGCAGTCTCATCGTAACACCCACACAGGTATGTGACACAGATATGAATAGGAAGCTATGCGGCAAATTACATGTTTGTTTTTTAATTATGATGAAGGTCAAACACTCTTTGCTTTCACAGCCATCTTTCTTTTTTCTTCATATCTCTGTTAAGACCTTCTCCATCCTCCAACACTCAACCTTTCTTCCGCTCCAGACACCACTTTCTCTTCCTTTCCATTTCTGACACCATTTTGCTTTAACCCCCAACCCTTTTTTACAGTGCTCCTTCCATTCCTCCCCTCACTTCTGTCTGGCACCGTGTTTTTCCCCATCTATGAATGTTCCCTCAGGATTTTACCATTGCTCTTCACAAGCTGACCCCTCTCACACCACCGGGACACCCATCAGGATGAAATATTGAACTTAGAGAACTCCCTCAAGGCATTCAAAGGCCTCACAGTCCCCCATCCAACTGATATGAAAGATAACAATGTTGCACTGGAACCCCTCCTCAGCACCAGGTTTTTTTCCATAATCTTAAAGCATCACACTCCATCCAGCACCGTCAAACTATTCCAGCTCTGATAGCGCCTGACAACTGCCTGAAAGTATTCCATGTTGACAATTTGAGGTAAATATTCATTATGTTTCACTCTGGCTTCACTCTGAGGCCAATTGACATACATTCTAGCAAATATACAAACTTGCAATTGAATCAAGGCTTTGACATCTACAAAGTTCAAGGACCAATAAGAACCAAGTAGAATTCATGCATTGTTCCCATTACATTGGGGTGAACAGATTTTTCAGACTATCGGTTACAGACAATTTGAAAACGAACAAACTTGTGTCATCTGCAAACGTGTAGATTATTAAGCCCATCAGATCTAACTGAGGTTCAGCTCACTCTCAGGATGCATCACAGCTGTGTAGAAAAGGGAAAGAGTTTCACCCTCACAAACCCAAACTTCAACACGGAATCCAAGGAAAAAGTTGTTCCAGTCCAGTCAACATTTTATTCTCGGACATGCAGCGATGGAAACAGAGTGCAACTAAAGTTTCCCACAAAGCAAACATCATTGAAAAACCACTTAACATGCAGGTGCATGTGCTTAAAATAATGTTTTATCCATATACCGTAATAATATAGAATAGTGCGATGTCAGGACATTGGACAAAGTCTTTTTGCATATAAATCACACTTGTGGGGTGAAACTCAAAGCGGATGGAGTTCGATCGTGTTTTTGGTAAATTCCACTCGCAGGCTAATTCCTAATCCATCATTCTATCAATCTGCATCAGCAACCACCACAGCATGGAGGGGAGTGTCTCGCCCATGACAGGGTTCAATAAAAACTAAGATTAAACGATTTATCTTCTCAGAAATATTCCACTATGAATAACAGGCCAGGCTGATACGCTGGTAATGAGTGTGGAGTGTACACGAGGAGTGTGGCCATCGATTGGATTTTCCGAAATCAATGCCCTCTGATGGGAAAAATTCATGAGCAAACGGCAAACACTGAATCTTAACAATGCAACACGTGCGCCGTATTCCCTGTAACGTTCCTCAAGGGGCCCCGCAGGACATCAAGGTTCTAATCCTGCTTTCATTAAGGTTTTGTTTTTGTTGCTTCACTTAATTGGGGGAAAGTTGGCTGAGCAAGCAGACTCTTTATTAACACTCCCTGCTTTTCATTTATTCAGTCATACAAACATTATCTACTACTGTGAAGCCTGTACTGTTAAGTATTGAGGACTTGCACTTATGGTGTGCATATGTGGGGTGTCCCTTTGTGGTTCAAATGTGCAACGCAATGACAGTTAAAATTTCCCCAGGCAAACCTAGGAATTTAAACTACCGACTTTCAGCCCCGCTTCAACTTCTTGTGGGGGCTCTGCGGCATTAATTGATTTACTTTTGACCCTTGTGTTAGTTCTCTGTGCACACACAGGGGACACATTTATGTCAAGCCCGAAGTGAAGAACACCGCTCATGAGGAAAATACTTATGAGAAAGCTTTGTGGAGGATAGTAAAGTATCACTGCAGACAAAATGGGTGTGTCCGAAGATCCTCGTAGACCACTGGAACGCAGCTGTACGAACCCCAGACTGTCAACAATATGATTTAGTTCCTGGGCGTCTTGTCGCTCTCAGGAAATCCCTGGACTGGTGTGCTTTTCATTATGGGAACAATGGTGTTGCAGGTGCAAACTGCTCGCACTTGCATTCCAGCTGGTTCTGCTTTGACGTTGAAACATGGTAAAGCACCAGGCCAGCCCTCAACGCACGCACACGCTGTGGGGGGAGATTACTGAGGGACGGATGTCAGGGAAGAAGAAGCATGTTCGGATCCGGGAAGCTCAGAAACAGCTGTCTTTAGGGGGAATAGCACCCAGTTTACCAGCTCGCATATGCTTGCAATGTGCTGATTGTTATGCTGTATTTTTACATATACAAACATTTATTGGAGGCAGAAAGAATCTCCGGTTTGACTTTAACCTCAATGGGAAAAGACAAACCACAACTTTTCTGGCTTAGTAACATCAGCATCAGGCGTCCGGTCACACAGGCTGTTAACGTGAGAAAGAGAAGATAATACTATGAAGCATATGCTGCATAAAGTATTTTAGGTTATATATTATATCCCATATTCAACCATGATAACTTTCAACAGTATTTCTTTTGTCTCGTTACCCTTTTAAGGAAAGCAATGTTTTCTTTTTAACCTTTTCTCACAGGTTGTCTTGTGAGCAATCAAAAAGAAAGATTCCCATCTCAGATTGTGTCATCTGAGTTATTTTCAGAGGCCCACAGAGATAAAAACTATCCCATATTTCACATTAAATTGCGTGCAGAGCTGTTATGCATTTGACACTGAATCCGTGAGCATCCCCACCTCATCTGAGCTTTTCTAACCTCATGATAATGTGTTCAACATTTGTTCTCACTCATGCGGCAGCTGAATAGACACGATTTTTAACTGACTCTTGCTTTTGCAGGTGCTACATTTGCCAGCAGATCAGTTTCAAATGAACTAGTCATGGAATTTTGAAGAACCCCTCTTCCAAGTCCGGTGCTTTTACTTCCCTTTACAGAAATCTACCAAAGTCTCACATTGTAACCAGGCACAATCCTCTCAGAAAACTTAACCTAAATGATTAAATCTGAAACATACTCGACTTCTTCTTTTTTTCTAAACTGCTACATACCTTCTTGAATTCTCAAATTGAGTAGTAATCCCTGTTTAGAGACGACCAGATGGGCAGTTAAAACTGACATATTTTTGTTAGCGCCTCAAAGAACCCTGCGCACATGGCACCGCCATCAAATAAGCAAAAACAGATTGCTTCTGTCTTCCATTTCTCTCCTACATCCAAGCATGTGACGTGCAGAGAGTGCGCACTGAACGACTGGACAAGAAGACAAATATATCTCAGTTTGTCTTTCGATTCAAACCCCTGTGTTCATCCACTATCACACTGTGGTTGACATTTTTCACAGGATTTAAACACCCGCTGGAGCTTTGAGAGTTTGTCAGGTTGACTCTAGCGTGTGCAGTGCCAGCAGGTTACTGAGACAAGGAGGAGACACTGGGCCTATAAGCATCAGGCCTGCTGCGCCTGAGATGCTGGCAACAAGCACCCTCCATAAAAAAAATCATCTTGAGCGCCGCACTATTATCTCTGCATTCCACCATAGAGAGAGAGAGAGAGAGAGAGAGAGAGAGAGAGAGAGAGAGGAAGAGGACAGAGAAAGAGAGAGAGGAAGAGAGACAAAGAGACAGAGAGAAAGAGAGCGCGAGAGACTAGAGGGCTGGCAGATATCCAGAGAGAGTGAATTATTATCGTGGGAGAACACATCAAGCCCAGCTCCAACATAAAGCTTTCAGTCAGTTCAGGGGGTTAAGAAGCCCCAGAGCATGGGCTAAATGATAAGGGTCCGCTGCGACGCACATTAAACAGATATGCGATCCACTCACTCCACGGCAGCAGGTGTGCCTAGCTGGAAGGAAGGCGGCTGGCACGGCGGTGGTCCTGCTTGGCTTTGATCATTCCCGGCGCGCATGCTTCCCCCGGGGATCCAATTTATTGAGTCCATTAGATGTTTATGGGACACGTGTAAATCAACCGAGAGTCTACAAAAGCAGCGATGGCTCAACCCTTTGTTGTTTTCATTTCATCAGAGCGTGCTTTGAGCAATGATGAGCCATTAAAAAGTCAACAATGCATTTAGCAGGTTCTGGAAGTATTTTTCTTTCTAAAACCCAATGTGTTCCTTTTTTGAAGTTTTTTTTTTGTTGGTCAAATGTTCCAAATGTTTTATAGTTTCTATAAATAAGGTTGTTTATATTTTAATTCATCTGTTAGGTTTTAAATAATTAAACCTCTTTGTACTGTCATGGACATGGTGTAGAACTTATATTTAAATGTGCAAAAAAAAAAAAAAAAAAAAGCAATGATCAAATTTCAAATTTTGATTTAGGAAAAGTCATCAAAATTGAATAACATTTATTTACTAATTTCTTCCTGTCCGACCTTCAGAGATGTGATTCAGAGGTCCGGCTAGCTTGGAACTGACACCTCTACCTAGCATTTCCTGTGCGATAAAAGAACTGGTCTGACATCGCTGTGTCATCTGCTTTGTCAGGGAACACATTTCCATTACAGCCGCTGATGCTAACATTGACTTAGCGTTGGTGGGTACACATTGAAATGGACTGTGATGCTGTCGTGGGCGCAGACTGAGGCCTGTGTGTCTGCAGGACTACAAAGCAATTTCCCGGCGTGCCGATCTGCGCGCAGAATCGATAAATCACATTCCTGATTACTCTGCAGGGGGAAATGGGGTTTGTATTGTTTCTCTAAGACAAATGTAGGCTCCGGGCAAAATAGATCTTATTTTCAGGGCCAAAGAAAGACAACCCAAACACACACACTCACACACACACACACACACACACACACACACTCACACACACACACACACACACACACACACACACACACACACACACACACACACACACACACACACAGGCTCACACACACAGGCTCACACACACACAAACACACACAAGTGCACACCTCTCCTACTGCAAACTACTTTTCCTCCTTTCACTTTTCTCTTTCATTACACACCAAAACTCACTCGTTCCTGTTGAGCTCTCTCTCCCCCCCTCTCTTTTCGTCTGCGGTTTTGCTCCATTTCTTTCAGGATGGCAATTTCAATAACCCGTCCACAATTGAATCAATTCGAAAGTTGCAGAGCAATCCCAAAAGTTTTCCAAAAGTTCACTTTGTGTTTATTGTACCATGAACTGGCCTCTTCCCTATAGTAAGAGTTTCAGAACAGGTCAATCAATGGCAACACATACTGACGTGTGCAAGCTGCCGTACTCGAGATTTGGTTTTAAGTTCCACAGTTTTGCATACAATTTCGCCTTTAATGGCAAAGACAAATTCTTGAATTCCCTCTCTGGTACAAATGGTATTCTAAAGGGGCCCATAGCAACCTGCTTGTTTACAGAGCCTAGGCTGTGTATTAACACTTGATAAATGTTTGTTTTTTTCCAGTGCACACACGGTACGGACAGGTAGCGGATTGTGAAGAGATATCCACTGATTTTGACAAAAAGCATTATCAAGAATTGCGGGTTCCATCTTTAATTGTAGCTGCTCTTAACCCAAATTCTGACCCTGAAGTGAAATAAACATCAATCACTTCCTTGATGATGTGGAATGTTATTTTGGACGAAGCCAAAAAAAAACCTGATTGCACCAGATCCATTTTGATTAATCATAATAAACCGAATTGTCCAGAAATCCAACTGAGAGATTCTTGATAGATTAAATAACCAGATGAAAATGGCTGTTCATTACAGAGCCTGGAATGGGGGAAAAAAGGAAAATAAAACAATCAGAGCTTACAAATAAATAAAAACATTCCAAATATATGCAAATTAATAAATGATATACAACGCACAATGGAAATTGTGATTGTCAGGCCATGGACGATCTAATGTAAACCATCTGCTGGGATTCAATATATGATTGAATGGATCTTTAAAGGAATGTGGATATAAGAGGGATTTAGCCGTTAAACAACAACACTGTGCAATCTTCAAAAGCACATTAACCCATGGTATTTCGTTTTTTCTGCACATAAAGTATTCACTTTTGGACACAATTCCAAAGCATATCCATTTTGGTGCAGACGTTCGTTCCCCCAGTGGCACCTGCTGAGCCGTTTTTAACTAATCCATTTAAGATGCATAATCACATGGGTGCAAAAATCCTGTAAATTCAAATATGACCAGAAAAACGTCCCATTTACTGATTTGCAACATTGCCGCCCCAAAACAGCCACAGATATTAGGAAAGCTATATCATTAGAAATAGATCAGCTAGTCAACTGATATGTCACGCAAAGTACATAGATAGATAGATAGATAGATAGATAGATAGATAGATAGATAGATAGATAGATAGATAGATAGATAGATAGATAGATAGATAGATAGATAGATAGATAGATAGATAGATAGATAGATAGATAGATAGATAGATAGATAGATAGATAGATAGATGGAAAAAAGAGAGCCCTTTTCAACCTGGACCCTCCACAAAGCCCTCTTCACCCCCCGTGTCTCTGAGCACATGTAGTTACACGCTTAAAAGCTTTTTTTTTTACGTCTTGGAAACATATTTTTCTGTTACACTTCTTTGTATAACGGGCCCACCCGGGAGAATAGAAAGAATGAAGGAGAGAAAGAGAGAGAGACAGAGGGAGAGAGAGGAAAAAAAGAGGGCGAAAATGTTGTGGGATTTTACCCTTTGGCTAAAGACTCAAGATGATTGTGTCAGTCAGTCACTCAGCCCAGAATAAGATTGCGTAAAGGTTCAACAAAATACCCTGGTAATAGGCCCATTTCAAGCAGGTGTGGACACGCACACAGGCTCTCACCGTTTTCTATTATTCTTTTCTCTTTTGTAGCACACAGGGAAAAAAAATCCTCCCAATAATGTGAATGTTCCTTGAACGGAGAGCGTCTTTACTGCTGTAGTGTGTTAATGGAACAACTGTCATCATCATCTTTAGAATCATATGTTTTCTTTTTTTTTTAAAGGAGAATACGTTTTTATCGAGCCCCGAAGACACGCAACGCCAATCAAATGACCTCATCTCAGCAGATACAGAGTTTGTGCTCTCGGGGGGGAGTGGAGATGGAAACTAGCTTCGGCTTGATTTGTAGTTGTGCAGAATGTGCTGCACTCAATCGAACAGCTGTTTGCTTTCTGCGCACAATTACAATCAGAGATCTTGCATCTTCTAATAAACTGCTTGACTGGAGCCATATTGCTCATATGCGGGGATGGAAAGTTACTTTTTAGTTAATGTTAAGAAAGTTATCAAGGGGCTTTTACTTAAGAACATATTTTAGTATTTCCAGTTGTGCAGCTTGATACGTAAAGTCCCTACTTTACAGTGGGAACTATTGTCCTTTTTACTCCATCATTACCATTTAAAGTGAGATAAACCCAAGCAGATTTTTATATTTCTATTTTTTTCTTATTTTTTTTCCTTTTATTAATTCCCTTAATTTAACTTTCCTTTTAAAATATCGCCTTTTTCTCTTATAAATGTTCCTTTCTTCCCTTCTCAAGATTCAAGATGGTGTATTTGTCATATGCACAACAATTACAGCAGCAGTCTTTGGCAAAGACATCCTTGACTTCTTCCATTTGTTCTCATTTCTTTCCATCTTTAGCTAATCTGACGCAAAACCTTGGATAGTCGAGGTTTTCACTTTATTCGCCAAGAGCTCTTATTTATCAGACTCCTAAGTGCAATTTACTGGCAGATTTTGTTTAGTTTTTACTCAGGTAACAACATCAAATCCAGTATTTTTTTCTTCTGTGTCACTGTTCAAGTTCAATCTCAAGTTCAAACTACTTTATTTATCCCAGAGGGCAATTCAATTCAATTCAGCAGTCCACACACTATATAAAAATGTACAAACACACAACAGACAGACACAGGAGCATGACATAGACAACACAGGGAGACAGTGCAAGGACAATACAGTTCATGTAAAAAAATAAAACTTTAAAAAGCAATGATAGAAATAAACAGTTAAGGTTAAGACAAACGATACACAAGCGATACAAACTCAGATTAAATGTTCATTTTCAGACTCTACTGTTGAGGTTTAATATTCTCGACAGCGGACGGATTTGACATTTCTAGTCCTTCCTGAACTGCCTCCTGTCTATATGATTTGTGAATCATCTCTTCCCACCCAATGAGCGGCCAGCTAACCCTATCAGACCTACATGCTGGTGAAAAGGCTCCTTTGTTGCACCCTTGAAAACCAAAGCTAGTAAGCAGCACACAACAGAATGTGGTGCAGTGGATTGTGTATGAGGTCCCTTTTTGTTTATATAAAGCCTCTGGTGTCATCTCCAGCTTTAAGAACTGTTACCCAAGTTGCTGGTGATTGTGTAAAGGGGCTGAGAGAGAAAAGCGAAGGTCTGAAAGAGGTTATTACTGTGTGTTAATCTTGTATCAGCTTTCCACCACTTGGAGGCTTCCCAGTGCATTACTCATTATCTGCAGACGACTCTGTTAAATACAGATTAGATGGAGCGAGAAAGAGGGGATGCAGTATTCCTCAACTTTTTTCTCACGACTCAAAGCTTAGAGCAGAAACAATCTCTCCTCCTCCCATGGTTTATCTGGGCTTTTCTTCCGCGATGTCCCCCTCTTTTTGGTTTTATCGTTTTCATGTGTATCTGTTTTTTTTCCAGCTGTCCTCCATATTTCAACATCTCTCTTACCAGCTGATTTAAAATTGAGCTATCGCTGTAATTCAAAAGAAGACACTGTGGGAAAAAAGACTTTGAGGCTTTGAGGCTCTTTGAGAACCTTTCATCCACACAATTAAAACCAAAGACAAAAAACAATACTTTTCTAACATAACCACAGTGCTCACATGAATAACTTACAACTGGTCAATTGTTTGATCATGCTGCCTTCGCTTTATAATTCATGTACATACGTATCTCTGAATATATTGCTGCTAGTGTAGCACTGTTATATTGCATATGGTATTATTTATTTCTTCTCGTTTTGTTGTTTAAAAGCTACCTGTGGACAGGCGATGAGAACTAGCATGTAGGCTCAAACACTTCAACAATGCATATGGTTCGTCAATTGTGACTGATGTCCATGTCAAATAAAATCTAACTAACAATCTGTCTGGGTTTTTCCTTTTTCCACAATCATCTTTTTGATGACCTCACTGATTTGTTCCTTGCATGGCCACATACTTCCGCATAATTACTTTCTGCCTTGAAAAAACAAATCAATAGATCCATAAGCACACATGAGTCCTGGTACAGTAAGTGCACAGCGGGTGAGTGCTCCTTTTAAAAAGGCAGAGATGGCAAATCCAATGAGGTCTTTGTAGCCGCATGCTACCGCTGCATTTCAGAAAAAGCTTATCCATATCCAGAGGAACAGTCAATTAGAGAGTTTGTTTCTGAAATGTGACACCCCTGTATAAAGAGCTCAAATGGAATTACTTCAAAACAGGATGTAACATTTTCCACATAGAAAACAAACAAGTAAATAGTACACATAATAAGATAATAGAATAATTTATAAATAATAAACTATTCCAAAAACCGATCACAGCACAGCGACCAGAAGTCAGAGAAAGAGAAAGGAAAGAGTTCTCCAGGCAACAGGAT
This sequence comes from Ammodytes marinus, assembly GCF_949987685.1. NCBI lineage: Eukaryota > Metazoa > Chordata > Actinopteri > Uranoscopiformes > Ammodytidae > Ammodytes > Ammodytes marinus. The sequence goes on along the minus strand of NC_137217.1, from coordinate 26,961,112 downwards.
CTAGTCTCCTAGGAAAAACACAATACTATATTTCATTTTCCCAGTAAATGATTAGTTCCACATTAGATCCCTTTCTCCAGGAAATTTCATGAAAATGACCAGTAAATTATTCAAAGAATCAGAGACAATTTGATTTCCACAGCCTTTCAACATTTCTGCCGTTGAACTTTAGCCTTTTCCACATCTCATAGCTGAAAATTAAATAATAGGAATAATAGGAAACCTGGCCAAAATCTCACAAGAAAGTATAATCTGATCCGATCCATTAGCCGTGACTAACACGTAAACGCTTAACCCAAGCCGTGTGGAGTTATTTCAAGGAAGAAAAAAAAAGCCAAACGGACCAACTGCGGTGTTGGGAAAACTTCAACACCACGGACGTGATTAAACGCTTGCAGAAACATCGTGTGAAGGAGTATGTTGATTTTATGCAGGCAGTGAATGCCAAGACGTAAAATGTGCTGAAAACTGACTCACCCACCCAGTTTATTTACACCTGCAGCTGCTTTTATCAGGATCTGACAGTCATTACGTGCAGAAACATATAACTTTACGTCCCTGGTAATAGCAAAGGCATGTCCTGGTGAAACTTTAACATTTCTGGTAACTGAATAATCACAATTGTGTGCCAAAGAAGTGCTAGCAGTGTAGTGCGTGATCGGGCAAGACATTCACGTAATCATAATAATACTATAAAAGTGTTTTCCATGTTGATATGCGTTTGTAAATGGCTACCCAACAAGCAAACGTGCAAATTCATATGGAAATTTTTGTAAAACGTTGCCATGTTTAGTGTCACAACTGACAACGTTGCACTTCAGATTTCACACTGAACGTCAGAATGATGCTGACCAATCAAAAATGCTTTAATAAAAAAGTTGAAATAAAAAAGAAGATCTTGGTGTGAGCTTTTAGTTTGTAGTCTTATTAACAGTTTAGTCGTTTAGGAGACGGAAAAAGACAGTATTGGACTGATATCGGTATCAGCACATGTTTTAACTGTCATGGCTTTGAGAATATCTCACAAAAAGATGAACTAAAGGCACGTTTGGCTTTTGTTGTAAAAAAAAAAATTAGGTTTTCAAACAGACATTTGAAGCGGCACTAATTTCACAGTCATAGTAATAAAACGCTCGTAATGTTTTGGGACGGGGTTGCTGTGTGCCACGGCCAGACAACCATGGATACCAACTGGTCTTTTGGACATGTACTATGGTAAACTATGTGTCAGTGTTTGACTTGTAAATAAAAAACAGATGTGGATGTTAACAAGGAGATGAGTTGTTCTCGGCAGCCAAAATTCCTCAAAGGAAGAGTAACCTGCTCTCACTTTACGAGATCTGTTCTGAGAGCCTCAAGGCAGAGCTGTCATTGGAACCCCCGGGAGAGAGATGAATACGCTAGACAATCTAGAGAGTGTGAGTGCACTCTCACAATAATAACACGTTTTCCCACAAAGGCCTCCTTGCAGTTTTCGCATTACTAGAAATGATATGGTTTGGATAACAGAAATAAACTGAAACGACCAGATATCATCGACAGAGCTTCTATCTCGTGCCCATTGAAAATTTTGCACAATAAAAGATGATATATTATGTACTCCGTCTAAGTGGAGTGTCAACACCATAAAAGCTGTTATTTAAAAGTCTTGTATTGTAGCTTTTAAAAGCATAAATTTAAGGAAATGTTTCATGGGTAAAACTTTAAGAGAGAAAAATATAAAAGACAGATGCATGAACTTGACTAAAAAAAGGTTGAGGAATGTTCGGATCTCGACGCCTCAAAGCTAAAAGGTTTCTTTGTGTGTAGCTCTTATCGTGTGTGGAGCCAGTGATAACAGCTTTAAATAAAGACATCGTCAAATATGAACGTGTCTTTGAAATAGAGATTAGAAACAGAGATATGGAGTCCCGAAAATATGGAACCACGCCTATTGGAAATACCATAAAAACACCACAATCCATCAGAAAGAATGAACTCAGCAGGGGGTCTGAACAGCATATGACATTGACAGCCAGTGTGAGCAGATCACATGACAACATGAGAAACTCACCGTGTTGAATCCTGGGAAGAGGCGGACCGCGGAGGCCGCATCCAATGGAAACGGGAGAAACTGCTTTATGCCCAGCGAGGTCTGGAAGCCAGGCAGGGTGGGGCGCACCAGGGCGGGCATGAGGCCATTCTGACATGTGTTACCTGCAGGAGGGGAGAGCAAAACGCAACATGTTGAACTGCACATGGCAACAGAAGGAGAATGTTACCTTCAGTGTGTGTTTGCCTATAGTCTGTGGCGACTTATGTGTCTTTGCATCGTGCAAAGTCTATTTCAAGGTGTAAAGGGAAATTACTTTTTTCAGAACATGGAATGTCATATTCATGAGTATGTTTTAATTAGTCTATAATCGCTTGAAAATTAAATGAGCTGTTTCTTCTATTACCCTCGAATGAGCATTTTATATCCACATAGGAGGGGGGCGTGCCACCATGTTTTACTGCCATGTTTCTACAGTTGCACAGAAGGACTAACTTAATGGCCTTACGTGTTTTTAATATATAGTGGGTGTCCTTGAGAAATGCACCTGTTGGAAGACAACGTACTATAGAATAAATTACTAAATACATCTTCTCCGCATCACTTGATGTTGATGTTGTGGAAAGATTTCAGGCAGTGGTGGATGATGATGCCATCTTTAGTAACTTTTCTTGTCCTCAATGGCCACCATAGCTTCTGAAAATTCTCCCAAGGGAGCATTGCAATCTAGAACTTTCACAAATAGAGATGCCAAAATACTCTAATAATGTAATACTGCACTATTAAACATTTGGCCCTTGCAAAGCAGACGTCCCTTACTTTACCCTGTGATTTAAATTAATGCCTGGACAAAAAACTCAAGTTTTGCAGTGTGGCTTGTTACTCATTTGATTGCATTGAAATTCCCCGAATCTCCAATTTGAATGGTTTTAATGCATCAGCCCTTATTAAACACCTTGAATCGTATGCCTTTGTGTTTATTATTTGATCACAAACTCCTCATAACTTTCTTTTATACCTCACATTTTGGGGATTGTACAGCCAATGAACAATGCTTGGAACAAAATCTCAACCCGAGGTCAACTTACGAGCTGTTTCTGAGCTTTCAAAGCTGTGAGAAAAACTTCAAAAACATCTAGACAGTGGACCTTGATTTAGGATTGATTTTATTAGACATAGAATAACATAAGAATAATAGTTTCATTCTTTCATTGGACTTTTGTATAATTTGATTGCCAAACTGTCACTTTTTCATAAAACATCTTTCTGATATAAGTTATTACAACCTCCTCATGACTTTTCTACCTCCAGTTTGGGGGATTTCCATGGCATCTCAGTTGATGAAAGCTGCATGAAAGCTCCTCAAAAAAGTAGTAAGCAAACCAGTAAGCCAGATTTACTCTGGGTTATTTTGTCACACATATTGATTCCGAGCTCAGGAATGGACTCCCACACTCAAAATGAATAAATAGAAAACTTCTGTGCTGGATCAAAAATTATTTGGGGATTTCTATTATCAATGCCTGTGTATTTACCGACTCCATCCACTATTACTTTTTGATTGATCTACATTTTGATTGAAGCACTTTTAGTATTTTAGAATTCTGAGGTTGCTATTTCTGCTTTCAAACTTTAAAAATATGTCAACACATCAACCGCCACCAGGGTGAAAAGAATGGCCTCCATTACTGTGAATTGGCTCAGAGATCACGTCTGTGAAAAACTGTCTGCAGGCTCAGAAATTCCCCTGAATTCAGTTTCTTATCGTAATCACAATCAGACCCAGAAGTGTTTACGGAGAAGCAGTCGTACATGCAGATGAAGACCCTATGTGATTCTATGATGATGTGTATCTCTCCTCAACAGATGTTGTCGCTCTGAAATTGTCGCCGCAAATAGCTGGTGTGGAATGACTGCGGCAGTCGCAATGTGTCTTCTGAGATGATTCAATGGCAAGAAAGGCCCTCGCCCACTCCTCTACAGGAAAAACAAAAGTGAATACTTCACTACTTTTTATTGTCATGTGAGTGTGCCACGCCAGCAGTGTGCTTTATAAACCACCAATTGGAAACAGCACAGGGCTGATTTCAGCGCGGCGGGATCAAAAAAAAAGTCAGAAAACCGTCACAGCTTTCCAACACATTAGGAATTAAAGAAGCCATTTCACAAAGCTGTAATGAGAACCAGAGGGATGATTTTTCTTTTTTCTTTCTCTTTTTATCGCTGCACAATTTAACAACAGAGAAACTCTAGGCCAGCATGGCCCTAAAGCACTGGCGGATATGCTATCAAACCACCGTCTAGAGACAAATAAAAACAAGGTTTGCCACGTTTGGGTCCCCCGGCAGTTGTAAGGGGTAAATAAAAAGCAAAAGTCGTAAGGAGGAGAAGAGGAGAGGGGAAAACCACAGGCTGTGTCCACCCCCCTCTCTCTCTCTATCTCTATCTCTCTCTCACTCTGTCTTCTGTCTTCTCCCTCCAGTTGCCGGAGCGCTGCCATCTGTTGGAAAGAGAACACATGCCGGCTCTCATGTGGAGGCATGTCCCCGTCCCAACTTTAGCAAAGCGTGTCCTTCTGCGCGGATCAGCCGACCGTGCCATCTCCCGACATGCCGCACTGACGTCAGCCCGCAGGCACGCACGCCTCACCTCACGGCCAGCCAACAGAATCCACCACTCACACTGCTCTGAATCTGCACAGTCAAAACAGCAGGCCTGATGTGTGGAGAGGATGAGTGACAAACTGAAATGTGAAGCTGCCTGATAGGGTTGTGTTTGGTTTGCTAAGTGATTAAATATGACATGGTACCGGCTGAGGTCGCACAGAGATTATGAGTTCAACAAAGAAGTCTCAATGAAGTGTTCCTCTTGACAGTCACTTGTGGACTATTTGCCTCTAAGTGAATATCTTAAGTGTATGTTATTCTAAACCTGTGTGTCAGAAGGCTACTCATCATATCGTGCTATTTGGTATGGAAGAAAAGGATTTAGGATGTCCCAATGCATGATGCCAATTGCAATATGCCAACAAATACCAACAGGTCCAATTACATCTGGTTGTATTTTGCAGTGTGCACACAGGTATGGTATTATGGCTGTTCTGACCCACAATCCTCTGCGCAGCAGAAGTTACATTACGTCTACGGTGCCCACCATCACTACCATTATGTCCTTGAGCAAGGCACTTAACCCCAAAACTGCTCCAGGGGCGCTGTACTACGGCTGACCCTGTGCTCTGACCCCCTCCGAAGTGTGGTAACTTGAGAGGGGATATGTGAAAAGACAAATTTCAATGTAACCACTGACTAATAAAGTAACTTAACTTAATATCACATCAACTGAACCGCCAAGAGAGAACAATCCATTATGCAACAGGTATATAAGCGAAAGAGTCAAATACAAGGTGCAATGTCGAAATAGTATGTTCCAATTGTTTACATACTGCATCTAAAATGCATACTTTCTATGGACAGCTGCAGTATGTAGTATAGTAAAAAGAAAGAGTATGAGATTTGGAACACAGGGTATGTTTCTAGCTGTCACATGCATACTTTTCCTCAATAACTCTAATTTTGAAGTAAATGAAAATCACCAAAGTTGTCACAATTCATCCTGAGGTGACATGAATGTCTCTTTGAACCAAAGCGGTCGAGAGACCAACAGATTTATTAACATTGCCATCCATGGATTCAAGCCACTAGCATGGCTACGCATCCAATTTTTTAAAGAAACTGGTAAAAACATTTGTCAAATAATCTGAGTGGCTAAATAACACAGAAATGTGGTGAAGTAGAAGTATAGTATAGTGTGTAAAAGGTAGATCAAAATGGAACAACAGTACATTTGTCCTCAGGTTGTGTTTGAGTAAATGTACATATTCCCCTCAATAGACAGTGTCTATTGTTTGCTGGATTTAACCTCTTCTAACCTCACATACCACCCTAAAGCTCACACTTGTTGAGGTATGATAAGGCATAGAGATTTCCTTTTATGTCCTCTTGTAAAAGAGAACGCAACAGTCGCGATTCCAGCAAACATGCCTGAACACAAAAGCACATTCCTGCCTGCAGCAGAGGTTAGTGTTTCAACTCTCCTGAGCCTCGATCATCTGTCAACACCAGCAAAAAAATGCACAATGTGAAACAGAGCTTGAAAATCAGCCCATGGCTCATAACCCGAACTTTAACCTAGACATTTGAGCACCACGCTGACTTCAAGACATTTCCAGCACTAAGGCACATATAGCACATATAGCTTCTTTAAGTATCACTTTGTTAGAAGAAGTGTCAATATTTGACTTGAGTTTGGCTAAAAAAAGGTTAATATTTGGGTTGTGTCGACAGCTTCTAAATATGGACGTGACCGACAGAGTGCAGGGCCCAGGTGGGCTGGGACTCTCCGACTGACCCTGTCATCTACTTTGCATGGAGAGCCTCTCCGGAGAGTCGCTCTACACTGAAAGGTCAGCAGTTGACAGTCATTAAAGGATGTAGTAGGAGACGGCCTGAGCCGACTGGGAATTAGGCAGCATAAAAAACCACGGAAAAAATGAGTTTATAGTTTTGTCTTCCTCCTGGTCTTTTACTCTCTTTTTCTTTTCAAGAGAATGTATTGGGGTGATGACATCATAAGCAACTAAACCAAGTCAAAGCTAAAGAAACAGACTACAAATTAACTCATATTAACCCTCGTAATGTACTCCCGACAGACTTACACCCATGGTCCTCTGGGGTCATATTGACCCCAAACGGTTTGGTGTTTTTTTAAAGCCTAAAGTATAAATTGTCAATAAATTTTGTGTTACACCTTTACTCTGACTTGAGTCCAACCCATTACCACAAATATTTGCCTTAGTTTTGGAATTTTAGGCAAACGGACCTTGTTTACATAAAAATATACAATTTTTTCGATTTGAAATTAAAAAAAAAAAAAAAAAAAAAATCCCTAACATGATTTTGACTATATGACTCATTAGAGAGTGGCTTATGTCAAAGGTTAGTGAAAAAACTGTTTTTGAATCACTTAGATTTTTTGAATAGGAGCAAATACAAACACCCATGGTCCTCTGGGGTCATATTGACCCCGCCCAGTTCGGCTGTTTTTTAAAGCCTATAAAGTATAAATTATCAATTAATTTTGTGTTACACCTTTAGTCTGACTTGAGTCCAACCCATTACCACAAATATTTCCCTTAGTTTTTTAATTTAGGGCCAACAGACCTTGTTTATATAAAAGTATGCATTTTTGGATTTAGACAGTCAAACCAGGCAGGGTCAGTTCTCGCCTGGTTTGACTGTTTCTAAGGCAAAAAGCATAAATAATCACTAACCTCAGTTTTTCAGTTTTATACTCAACTTTATCCTCACTCTTTACCTGACATAATAAACATCACAACACAACATTACAACACGTAAAACTTTGCAAAAATGTACTTTTTAGAAGTGAGTCACCCTCGATTTGGCCCTCAGTTGCATGCGAGGCCGGTAGTTATGGAGTGATCTATGCTGATTCACTTCATTGCATTTTGTTGAACTTGGTTCAAAATGAGCTCACACACCTCTAAGGTAAAGCCTGCTGCCTACTGATCATGCTGCCTGTCTCAGACTAAGGTTTGAAATGGTTTCAGAGTCTGCGGGAAACGATCTGTTTATGTGTTTTGTTTTCCTAACCATTGCTTGACCCCACACATCAAAGGCACAGGTGTTGGTTCTGTTTGTGTGTGTCTGTGTGTGTTTTTTTGGGGGGGGAGTGCTCATGTGTGCATGTGCGTGTGCGTGTGCGTGTGTGTGTGTGTGTGTGTGTGTGTGCGCTCGTGGGTGTGTGCTCATGTACAGGTATGTGCATGTGTGTGTGTGTGTGTGTGGGTGTGTGTGTGTATGTGGGTGTGTGTGTGTCTGTGTTGTGTGTGTGTGTGGGTCTGTGTGTGTGTGTGTGTGTGTGTATGTGCGTACTTGCGTGCGTGTGTGCTCGTGTGTGTGTGTGCTGGTGAAGTGTGTGTGTGTGTGTGTGTGTGTGTGTGTATGTGTGTGTAGGTGTGTGTGTGTGTGTGTGTTTGTGTGTGTGTGTAGGTGTGTGTGTGTGTGTGTGTGTGTGGATGTCGTTAGAAGAAGGGGGGGCGGGTATTTCCTCTGTTAGAAGCAGTATAGTGTGACATTTTGCCCCATTGCACCATTGTGTGCTGCGGGGTCATATTGACCCCAGAGTACAACAGGTGTTATAAAATTCAATAAAACACCCATAATTTTATCAAAACACTTAAAATGTATAGGAATCATCAAAAGCATAGTATTGAACAACCCCTATAATTTTCAGACCATTTGGTGAATGACAAACATGTTTTCCCCTCAAAAGAAATGTCTTGTGGGGTCAAATTGACCCCAGTACAATAGGAGGGTTAACCAAATGAAATGCCTGGTACTATGTCAGTTGTTGCCTCCTCTCTACAATCTCCCCCATACCGATTTCTTTGCATAATGAATGCAGTGCTGTATCTTCTCATACAGCCACTGACAACAAGTATGTGATGGTTGAATGTGAGATTTATATGTTTGAGGTTTTAAAATGTTTGCCTATGCAAAATATAGCCACAGATGTGTTTACTTGAGGCCACACAGACAGCTGAAAAGTGTGGTCACATTCCCTCTGCAGCTCTCAAAAAATGTACCTGGAAAAAACTCAAACCAGATATTCAAATATAATTGATATCGTAAAATGGGATGTAACCATAGCCTGATTCACCTGCAGATGGGCCTAAAAAAAAAAATCATCTGCTCAGTGTTATGTGTGCATTTTTTTAAATTATTCCAATAGTGCTGCACCATATTTTGATAGTAATGCATGATTGATTTATTGATTATGTTATCACTTTGTAGTTTGGCTTATTTGAAGCTAATGTACTCTACGTCCACATTTATTGGCTTGCTGTTCTGGGTTTGTACCTTCATGGTTGAACGCACTTATTGGAAGTCACTTTGGATCAAATCTTCAGCTGAATGTAACGTAATGATAAGACGTGAAATCATTTTTGCATTTGCAACACATCAGCACTCTTATGAAAAAATAAAAGTCATGTAGTAGTAGTTTATAGTCAAGGAGTAGTACAATATTTTTACATTAACAACGGATCAAATTATTACCAGTGATGTGAAAGGATTTCCGTGTTCAGACGAACCCACAGAAAGTCATCTCCCTCAACTCTGCAGGTTCCTTTAGTAATACAGAGCGTTTTAGTGTCTTTCAACACTGTTTTGATTCATTCTCACCACTCTCATCCGCATCATTTTCCAAATGCAATGCACAGCGTGGGAAAAACCCATCTCTATGCCACCTGCCCAGCACCGAATGATAGAAAATGTAGCCATTAAGCAGCTAAGCTAGACCAAAAAGTATGTGGACATGAAATCAGAGTTTGAATGGAAGAAATATGACAAATGAATGCTACAGCGGCTCTATGTCTGCTGGGTGAATAAACAGTTTCCCAAATCATTAGGCATGTAAAAACCTATAAAGGATAATGGCCGCGTTTCCCAGAATTGTTAAGAGCCTCTTTGGGCAAAGTACTACTTTGGAGCGCTCTTAAGAATGCTGTGAAAGAAGAATGCGTTTCCCAGATTCGTTCTTAGCGAAAGTAGTACTTTCACTAAGATGGAACTGAAAGACGGAGCTGACCCACTCTTTCAACCTTTCTTAGCGACCAAATCGTCAGTGATCATGCCGCGTCAGGGAAATTTATTTCCTCCACTTTTCGAAATAATAAAACAATGCTCAATGCGGACCACTGGCGCAAGAAACATAGACTAATAGTAGAGAAAAAAATTGTTTTAATGAATTAGACGTTTACGTTTTCCACACACATGTGAGTTTATAGTACTACTACACATACAAAAAAAACATCAACAACCCTTCAACAACAGCATTTCACAGATATCAAAGAAACAGATTTAATTGAACTCAGCTGAACCTCATTCAGCCTCCACCTGCTAAAGGTGTTGCCAAAGTCCGCGCGTGTGAGAAACCATGGCTGCAATACAACACCTTCTCGCTGCGAACCAACAGCCTCGCCGTGCGCGAAGCCAGACGGTTTACATAAATGCATACGTGCGTCGGCACTTCTCCCCACTGGACGTGCTATCAGACCGGGCCGTCCAGGCAAAGTACCGGCTGCCCCGTGCGGAGATCCAACGGCTGATCTCTCTGGTGTCTCCACACATCCAGAGCAACCCGCTGCAATTTTGCCTTCAGCCCGGTCCAACAACCCGCAGCCCCTACCTCTTCACCACCAGTCACCAAGCACTAAACCATAAACCCACAACCACCACACATCACCCATATCAACTCTCAGGCCTGAAGGCTGAAATAAATAAACAGAACCAGCAGATGTAGGCTACATGTAACGTCCTGCACACTATGATTATTGCTGCAGTGTCCGGGTGCTTTACCTGAAAGTCTGGCACTGGAATGCTGTTGAAAGGGCGCACAATACGCACACGTCATTAACCTACGCTTAGATACATTACAAATTGCCTGGGACTTTTTGTTGCTAGGTTTGACACCCTCATTTCAATGCAAAATGATCCACACAATACATGGTTGAAAAGAAACCAAAATAGTTTATTGAAACCATATGGGGGAGGGGTTACTCCGCGCTGTCTTTACTGCATCTGCATCACCTGCAACGAAGGGAGATTGATTAGTGAAACCTTCTCACTCTTCCTTTTTGTTTGGTTCTGGAACTCCTGCCACTTCTTCCTCACAGCACGCCAGTCACGCAGGCCACATGGGCTGGTGGGGGACATATTTTCGGCTATGGCCTGCCTAACACGGTTCTTCACCGTGATGTTCTTTTTGCCCCTTGTTCCCCCGAATAAAACTGCCCGGTGCTGCCAGACCTCGTCCACTAAGACGCCCAACTCCTCCGCGGTAAACGACGGTGCCCGCTTGTTTCTTTTGCTGCCGCTTTCTTCCATTCTCACATCAAATGTGTGTGCCTATATCCACGGGGTATATATGCGCTAATGGGCTTGATTACTACTTTGATACACTTGTTGCCACACACACCCGCACCCACACACACGTTAGCCTACATGCGTAGCCTAATTCCACCTGTGTGGGGGAGACCACGGGGCGCTGTGTGTGACTTATGCGCTGATAAAGAGGTGGGTGATCGATTCGCCTGGCATCGATTTATTCAGTTTCAGCACGACCGCGGTGGACAGCTCCCACCAAAGAGCTTCTTTCGCTTCAACTTACGCGTTCTCCAAAGAAGGCACTTAAGATGGCATCTGGGAAACACCCGTATCTTAACGCTCGTTCTTTGGCGAACCCTTCTTTCGACCCTTCTTTGGCCCCAAAGAACGATCGATTCTGGGAAACGCGGCCAATATCTTTAATGTGTGTGTTTAAAGATCTCCTATTATACTACTTTTCTGGTCTTAATTTCTTGTTAAAAACTGCTATAGAGCAACCTGACACGAATCACATCACAAAAAACCATGTAGATTTTCGGGACACTCTTCCTCTCACCCTAGCGCGCACAGCAGTAACTCTCCACACTCGGCGCGCGGGCAGATGTGTGAGCAGGAAGGTGGGGGCATGGCCGGAGCTTGCCTGAGCAGCACGTTACCATACATGGAAAAATCCGGAATCGTGACGACACGACGGCAGGAAATTTGAACCAATTTGAACACGTCATTTCTCGACCGGCTGCCCTAGTGTTTAGCGCTCTGCACAGCCACCCCAGACGGTCAGCAGGGAATACGTCTAAATGCATGTACGTAATTATTTGATACGCTAGTATGGTTAAACATGACTGTAAATCATTATAACAACGTTTATAGGTCATCAAAGTCGAAAAGTATTATAGGTCCACTTTAAGGTTTCTTGAGAGTGCTCCCTGCAAGTGGCTAAAAAAAACACAAATAAAAAACTAATTCATTTGGCTTGGCAGACCGTCGTTGATATGTTGCTTTAGGGTTGCATATTTTAAAAACCTCATTTTAATTAATCAAACAACCACAAACCAGTTGACACATTTCAACCGGGGGCTTTTGCCTGCTTTGCCCCAGACGTGTGTAGCGATGTTGAACTGAGATAAGTTCTGCCTTCTGGAGACAAAGAAAAATATTTGAAGGCGATCAGAATTGATGAAAGTTCATACCCAGTGGCCTTTGTTTATCCATTCCATTTTGATACTGTGTTTAATGGCGCAGCTCATACGGTATGATACGCAACTCATTGGATGGGATACAGTGTGTGTGTGTGTGTGTGTGTGTGTGTGTGTGTGTGTGTGTGTGTGTGTGGCAACTGTATCACGACTCACACACTGTCCTCTGCATTTGCCCTTTCCTGAAAGATTCCCTTATCTGGGGCTGGAGCGCTTTTTTACTCCTGCGGCAGTATGCAGCCTATGTGGAGAGATGCAGAGAGTAAAAACGTCTGGAGGACGCCGACTGGCATTAATAATTAATCATCTTGCGCCCGCTCTCTACCACCTTACGCCATCCTCTGAGTGTCCTGAACCTCTGATAAGATCCGTCCGGAGAGACTGAGAACCCAGGCAGCTTCAAAATACAAAGATCTCTCTCTCTCTCTCTCTCTCTCTCTCTCTCTCTCTCTCTCTCTCTCTCTCTCTCTCTCTCTCTCTCTCTCATATCCTTCCTTTTCCCCCCTTCAGCAAACATAAATCCAATTATTAGATAAATCTGAATTTTCCTCTGAAAGTCATTCTCATGCCGATGATGAAGTCCGGGAATGTGATTAACACTTTTTTCTTGTTTTTTTTTTGTGGAGTTCTGCTGATTGTATTTCCGTGAACCCCCTTAACATGCTCTGAGATCAGCTCTCTTCCTCCGAGCAAGATGGATAAAATCATTTCAACCCTATTACGTGGAACAAAGGCCAGATTTTAAAAAATTGCTTGTTTTTTTTTTCTTGAGAGCCACACTTTGACTGATTTTCTCATTAACCTTTTACGTGATAAGCTCAGTATTCTTACGGGGGGAGAAATGCCATAAATCTGACCGGCGTGTGACGTATACAGCTCCTGGCTTAATAACACCACGTTTGCACCAAGTCCCCTTCAGCTAAGCATAGCGTATAGCGCTTGCTCTTGCTGTCATTTAGTGCAGCCATCTAATAAACACAGCTGTCTCTGACTCAGATCCAACAATCACTTCCCATGCGCTCTGTAATCTGAGGTTAACCCAAAAGATGTTTACGTGCTACTAAACGCTGACCGCAAAGCCTGACACACCGGAGAGATTTCCTCGAGGCCGTGGACTCAACAACGCTAATAGCTTGTATGATTGCGGCGCACACTCAAGACCTTATTAGCCCCGCTGTGTTACGGCCCCCCTTTTTAACTGCCTGGTTTTGATGTGAGCGGACAGCTTTGTAATGCATGAGGTAGGCCTTTTGATCTGTGTGTTTCGATAGTTTTTTTTTTCCATTCTTAAATCTCGTTTCAAAGAGGTCAAGACTCTCGCAGCCTCGTTTACACGGTGTGTCACCTGATATCAATCACTTCAACAGGAAACATGTTCCACTTAAAAACCAAAGCAAATGCCGAGCTGATGAACCAACAGGGTTATTAATCTTTAAGGAGACGCCGTGTGTTCTTCCTGGGAGCACTTACAGGATTGCGTTCATAAATGTTAATACGATGCACATCCTGCATGCAAACAGTGACCTTTACTCAGTTGTTTTTTAAGATGGTTGGTTTAGAATGGTTCGTGTAGTAGTATTCTGTAGTCTGACTGAAGCAAGCATTGTCAACCACAATAACCTGCCTGAACTGCTCTATGTCTAAGGACCCACAAGCTCCTTCACTCTCACTCCTCATGATTTCTTAGTAAATCAGGGTGAAATTCCAAAACTCATACATCCAACGAGACCTGCACCACCTTTTTTCTTCCAAGAAGCTACACACACACACACACACACACACACACACACACACACACACACACACACACACACACACACACACACGACCAACACACACCAGTGTCTGGGAACCTGACAGCTTATTCATTTATAAGCTCCCAGGTCTCTCCCTTGCTCTTGTCCTCTGTGTAGGCTATGGCATAACAAGAGACGATCCCTCTCTCTCTCTCTCTCTCTCTCTCTCTCTCTCTCTCTCTCTCTCTCTCTCTCTCTCTCTCTCTCTCTCTCTCTCTCTCTCTCTCTCTCTCTCTCTCTCTCTCTCTCTCTCTCTCTCTCTCTCTTACATGCCACGGTCTGTAAATTTGGATCACATTAATCCCTGGGATGAATACAAATAAATAAAAATAAATAAAAAATCTTTCATTTTAACAAATCACCCCTTCAAACTCGGGGATCCCTGCCTAATCATTCCTCCTGTGTGACTGTAAGCCGGGCCGTGAGGAGAGCACTTGAGGAGAAGCCGCTCGTGCATTAAGTCTTCCTAAGCCTCCTCCAGTCTCCTCCATAAAAACTAATGGAGCGGGCCTTTTCTCTCAAATTCTCGTATTATGCCTCACAGAATTTCAAGTAGCTCTCGAGGGGACCGGAGACTAACCCTAACCCCGTCTTTTAGCGGATTCCTCCAGACGAGGGGGTCAACTGGTCAGTCAAACAGACACCTTGCTATCCCAACGCTTAGATTCTCAGCAGTTGTCCAATTAAACCAGGGCATAGGTATGATGGAAAAGGAGTAACCATGGTGAGCAGGTTTCATTCAATAATGTTTAAGGAGCGCTCGGTGTGGAACTTCACACTTCATATTTATTTTCTCAATTTTTAATTTTCTGCTCTGACGGCAGCCACCCAACTCTGCTATCCATCTTTCTTTAGTTTTCCAGGAGAAGTAACAAGCAGAATGGAACACATTTCCATTTATGAGAGGACAGGAGGGTGCACTTCTATACTATGCGTTTGATTGTGATAAAGCACATGCACTCACGCACGCAAACACACACACTCACACGCGCACAAACACACACACACACACACGCGCACACCCACACACACACACATACACACACACACACACACACACACACACACGCACACACACACACACACACGCAGGTCTCCAAGCTGTGTAACTTCACGCTCATTTCCTTTAATGAAAACCAACTCCTTTCCTGTTCTTGCATTCAGTATTCACAACAAGTGAATGAGAACACACTCATTTTTGCAGAGATTTTAACTGGGCACACACACACACACACGAGGATGACATTATGCATGTAAACATCATGCAAAACATACGCACATGTAAATAACTCAACTCACCAAAGAACATGCTGCTATCCATAGCTCCTGCTCAGTCTGCTGTATTTCCTCTCTGGTGCCCTGCCAGTAGTGTGTGTGTGTCCATGGACAGCAGCCTGGGCATGTCTCATACACTCCTCAAGGTGCGTGTGTGTGTGTGTGCGTGTGTTCCTGTGTGTCTGTGTCTGTGTGTGTGTTCAATCCAAACAGCAGCGTCAATGGCCAGTCTGCATGTTGCACTCTGCACGCCGCTGCCTGCCGTCTGTGTGTGAGAAACCTCCGTATCTGCCTCTCTCACTCTCTCTCTCTCTCTCTCTCTCTTACTGGTCCTCCCTTGCCCATCTCGTCCCCTCCCCTCCTCTTTAGCTCTTCCCCTCCCTCCTCCTCCTCTTCTGTGGCCCCTTTGCACACTGGATCCCATCACTTCTTTCTTCTTTCTCTCTACTTAGAGAGTGTGTGTGTGTGTGTGTGCGTGCGTGCGTGTGTGTGTGCGTGCGTGCGTGCGTGTGTGTGTGTGTGTCTGTGTCTGTGTTTGTGTGTGTGTGTGTATATACATCTACATTTTCCAGCAACAGCCTCTTCTCCACAAATGCCTGTGTTTTTCTCGGAGGTGTCTCATCTTTGTTTTATGTGTCAACCCAGGACTCCCGCTCCACGCCGTTCCCCCCACTGTCTCTCCTCTATTTGATCTCATTCCCCTTTCCCTGCTTCCATCTCCAGCTTTCTCTTTCTTCTTTCCTCTAACTGTTTCTTCCCTCGCTCCAACACTCTCTCTCTCACTCTCTCTCTCCCCTGGTCCTCTTCCCTTTCGTCTTATCTCTCCGTTTCCACCTCGGCAAAAATCTTTGCAATGTGTTTCTCTCTCTGCTGACTTTCTTCACTGGCTCTTTATCGTCTCAAGTTTGAGCGCATTCATGCAAAAAAAAGAAAAGAAAAGGAAAAGATTGTTGCTGGGAGAATTCAGGTTGTGTTGGAAATACATCATTACTATGTATCAAAGTTGCCGTTAGTTTTGTATGGAAGTCCTGGACAGGCATCTCACAGAAGCTGGGGATAGCAGTCGTTCACTGTTAATAGGATTTGTTTACAAGAACTATGTCACTGATACAAACTAAATGCAGTGAGTTTGTATTTTCAGCATCGCTTTTGGTGGAAGGAATCGTCTTAGCGACTTCTAAAGCTGCAATAACTGATATTGTCGTGGTGACAAACTCACAGAGAATTCTCACCCAAACTCTCATGTGAGAATTGTCAGGAGCAGATTGTTGGCATATTGAACAACGACATCAAAAAACGTCTGCAAATTCGATGGATGAAGGGATCTGTGAGCTCCTGGCAGTTCGGGCTTACTAACGTGAAATTGTTGCTGTTACAAATGTTGACCTTCGGCTAAAAACTCAGACTATTTCTAGAATATGTGAAAACATCTCACATAGACAATCTCGTGATTGTGTGCTGCATGTTGGAAAAAGTATATCCGCACATTCTCCTGGTCAGATTCTCTGGATTTTTGCCGTAATTCAAGTGTGAAATGGGCTATATACATAACGACATTCTTCGCGATGAATTGGTGGAGACCAAAACCGAGCCAAAAAGAGAATGAATGTTGGACTTGAATTTGTCAGGTTTCATCAGACATGGCTCCAAAATGAATACATGATGATGTTGCTCTGAATCTGCCCACTGTGTGCCAACCCGTTCCCCCATAGCTTCATTATGCCTGTACGTTGTTTGTTGTTTGCAGCTTGTTGTGATGCGCCAGAGTGATTCAAAATGAATTCATGCGGGATTAAGGTGGAGGAAAAACATTTCAGGAACAACCAATGTTATTCAATCAGACAAACAGAAGTGCCTCCCAATTACATCACCACCAACAAACCTTGTGAAATCAAATATATAGGGCAGGAGTTTGCTCTCGCTCACCAACTGAAGGCCACTGGAGTCCTGATTGTTGTAAGCACACTAGCCGTAATAGCTTCTGCACTGAGCACACGGCTAGAAATTGAGATTGAGAGAGGACTCTGGCTCTACCTTTGATTTGACATGATTTATACCGACATTAATGGTAGAAACTTTTCTCCCTTTTTTTCGTCTGGTCTTTTGTTTCTCCTGTATTTTTCCACCGAGGAAGATTGCTCACCACCCGCTGATTCTGTATTTCTGTTATAGTTGGCATTATAAACGTACTCCTGAGCATTGTGTGTGACAGCTATGGGGCTATGAGGTAACTTGTTCACTGTTTCCAACCGTAAAAAAAACTTTTGCACATGCAGCAGGTCAGGCATCAGATTTCTCCCTTTTTTCACTTAGTTTGGACACAGTGAGAGGACGGGCTATGTGGTGTTTTATAAATACTCAACTGTTAAAGCTATGGTGCGTAACTTTTTCATATAAATGAATGCCGGTTACATTCAAGCCATTGCCAAATGAGTTGACACAAGGTTGATTATGCTGTTGATTATCAGCTCCACAAAACTGTCTCTGTATTCCTCAGTATGGCAGAGTTTACAAACTGGTGTCACCCCCCCAACACAGTTTCAGTTGTTGATTCTACTGCAAAAAAAAACACCTGGACGTACAGCTGAACGCAAAGAGATCACAGAAGGCTTACCTCATGTAAAAACGCATACTGAGTGTTGTTGTAATTACTCAGAATTCCTGATGGGGTCTTGACAAAAGTCACACACGATAGCTTTAAACCGACGTACTTATACCTCAAGAGGTTGTGTTAGTTTCGACTTTGAAACAGTGATGCATCTCTACGTGCAAAAATCTTTCCTTTCCTCCCGCTGCTGTGCTGTCACAGAGATGCTTTCCCTGTGTGAAGTCTCCACACAGCGAGGTAATCCGGTTTCTGTAATTGCCCTAACCTGAGTTATTGAAACCAGCTTTCTTGTAAATAGGACGTATAAAAGAAACCAGATTACAACAGAAAGCTGACAGTAACCAAGTTTCTAAAGTGCACGGAGCTAAGTGCACTGAGTGATTATATCTGTTTTTGTCTGTCTTCCCCTCCTCTTTAACGCTTCGTTCCTTTGTTGATGACACTCATTCCTTTGTTTTGTCTCCGGTGGATCAAACACACACACACACACACACACACACACACACACACACACACACACACACACACATTCCCAGACAGTCTTTTTGTGGCATGTTGCTCCCTACAGTCTTGTTTTGCTCTCACTTAGTAAATCTGTCTCTCTCTCTCTCTCTCTCTCTCTCTCTCTCTCTCTCTCTCTCTCTCTCTCTCTCTCTCTCTCTATATATATATATATATATATATATATATCTTTCCACAATCTCTCTCTCTTTCCACAATTTTTTGTTTTCTCTCTCTCTCTCTCTCTCTCTCTCTCTCTCTCTCTCTCTCTCTCTCTCTCTCTCTTTCCAATAATTGTAATTTTCTCTATTTCTTTCCACTATTTGTTGTTCTCTCTCTCTCTTTCTTTCCACTGTTTGTTGTTTTCTCTCTCTTCCCTCTGGCTGGTTGTAATCAGACTGAACAGCAGCTGATATCAGGCTGCTGCTGCTCTGCTTCTGCAGCCCTTAGACACTGCTGCTGCTCCCCCTCTATCTGTAGCTGACACACACACACACACACACACACACACACACACACACACACACACACACACACACACACACACACACACACACACACACACACACACACACACACTTTGAGAAACCTAACACAGGCACAAAACCTGCACAAACTTTATTACACGCACTTAGATCCAAATGCATACACAAACGCAAGCTGAAGAAGAGCTGTATCTACACGCTTCGCTGCAGGACGCAAACACGCACACACACACACACACACACACACACACACAGACACACGTGCATACGCTTACAGAAACAGATAAACAACCAAACTCTTGAATACTAAATTATATATCTATAAAAAACAGCGCACACTGAACAAAACACACAAACAAAATATGCTCAAAACCGTCTCCGAAACACATACCAAAAACACATTCACCTACAATGCCCTTGACACACACACACACACACACACACACACACACACACACACACACACACACACACACACACACACACACACCTTGTGATTCAATGCCAGAGAAATTATACTAAAATTATTCATACCCATTTATAAATTACCATGATAAGAAGATTGTCAGTTTTGCTGATGATTCATAGCTATGCGATGAGTGATTACATACATTAACATTTCCAGCTGCCATCTTTGTTTGTTTGAAGGGGAAAATAAGCAAATCTGCAAAATAATCCCTTGACTGTGATTTTTTCCCCCCTAACCAGCAGCAGCACAAAGGAATCTTTTAGGTGATGAGAAATGTCTTCTGGCAACGGTTTGTGTTGTAAAAGGACACGCCAGGGTTTTTCATGGTTTTGGGCTTTGTATATCTCATATGGTTCAAATTGGGAATCAAATGTAAACATCAATGCAAAACGATGATTGCATAACAGGCCCAAACGGAGAGCTGATTAGATGGTGGCGTGTCATCACCGCTGCCCACCCGGTATGATATTTACTGTATGTTATTCTAAAGATTGGATTTGTCTGCTTAGTCAACACAAACTGTGTGGGTTTGTTTAGAGCAGCCGTTTGCAGCGTTCATTTATTTCATTTTGTTTGTTTTTTTTTTCTGTTGGAGGCACGCATCAGGGGAAAGTATAAACACTGGGTCTCCCTGTGCAGAAATAACTGACTTTTACCGCTGCATTTCTGAATGGATATCAAAATGCAAATTAGTTTAATGTGGACTCTGGTCATGTCACCAGGTCAAGGAAAGCAAGACCATTGGCCGATTCCATTCATCGTGAAATCACCTGTTTGCGTGGTAAGACTTGCAATCTACTGTTATTTGTAGAATTTTGGTTTAGACTTGCTTAAACCTCCTAAGAGGAACTTTAAAATGTAATAAAATGTGTTCCCGAAGAGTACTAAATCAAAGTTGACATAGCTTCACCATCGTCATATAACCATTACCATAATATAGAACAAAAATTCTGCATTTTCAAGGATATTCGTATAAAGCTTTTTCACCTTTCCCAAGGAGTGGCCGTGAGAAACCTATATGTCGTGAGTTGTGGGAGGTGGTACCAGGTTGGTGTTGTCGGGGTTTGAATCAAATGCCTGTAAATGTAATTTTGTCCATGAATATGATGCTGAAAAAGAATAAAAAGGAAGCAGGTCCTACAATGTCCTTATTATGTCAACATTAAGCTTCCCCCATTCTTTATTACAACTTCTCCAAATTGATTCGCAATATTTTTTTTAAATATGTTTTTATGATGTCAAAATATGCCGTAAGGGGCAATCAACAACATTATGCATGTTTATTTTTGGACGCATGAATGTGTGTGTTTCAACATGAGTGTGTACACAAGAAGAACAACAGTGCACATATGTGCCCCCGTGTTTGGAAGCAGATGTGTTGTGTTTATGCAGAACTGACGTGAACAGAAGTTTAAACGACCCTGAAAGTCATAGCTGGAGTCAGCAGGATTACCTGAATGTTTATGTTGTATATGTTTTGGATTGTATGTTATGTTTTCGATGGTATTTCTGCACGTGCTTAACCTCCACACACACACACACACACACACACACACACACACACACACACACACACACACACACTGCCTGATTGGCCCACTGTAACACTCTGATGAAGGTCAGACAGAATTGACCGCTCTTGTGCTCTGGCCCGCCGGTATCGAATACGAATGAGACGCTTTCTTGATCAAACCGATGTTTGCTTGTGCACGCACATACACACACACACACACACACACACACACACACTCTCTGAGATATCCATCCAGACAGCCGGTCAGCTGGTGACATCAGCTGTGTCCTCCAGAGTGGAGGAAAAAATAAATAAATAACAGAATTCAATATGATAAATGCTCTCAAGTCCTGTGTGTGATTCCTCTCTGCTATCATCCCCTTCAGGCTCTTCTGCTGCAGCCATTTTGCACGACGCAGATGTTTTCAATTAATCCTGAATTCCCATTCTCCCTGTCCGCCTCACGCACACACACACACACACACACACACACGCACACAGAGTTGAGCGACAGTAAATAAGTTTATTTTATGTCTGAAAGTGCAGCTCTCTATCTTCTTTCCCACTCTTCCATCTTCCATCCCTCTATCGCCATTCCACCATCCCTGTCGTCCTCTGCCGTGCACCGGCCCGTGGCAAATCTGTTTTTTAACCTTGACTCGCAGGTGTCGGTGGCAGAACGGGGCATTATTTGTCACCATAAATAGCAGTTAAGCAGCGGCAGCAGCAGCCCTGCAAGGTAAAGAGCCCCAGTGTTGCGCTGTGCGAGTGCAGGCCGGGATACTTCATTAATCCTGCTGTCACTTCCATGACGCTTTTCATTAGTCATAAGGCTATCTGATCAACAGGAAAGAGTCTCAACTACTCAAAGCCGTCCACAAGTAAAAGGGAAGAAGAGAAGAGGAGCCGCAGGATGCTAAAGAGACAGAGAAAAGAGAGAATTGAGAGAAATTAGGCTCAGATAGAATCAAAGGAGGACTTCTGATTGTCTCGGCCTGTGAGAAATCAAAGTCTTGTGGGAGTTTGATTCGACTCACGTGGTGCCACTTAGAGACAGCTGAGAATTTCCCAGAAACATTGTGGGATTCACAAATGAAGTAAGTGAATAATTTTGGGGCTGGGGCTGTAATCCCGAGAAGAAGACATGTGTCTGTCATTTGCTAAAATGTGTTTGTTTGGAACATTCAATCTAAAACAGTCTAATCGATCGATCATCAGTAAATATCTTTCTGCTATTTAAGTTAAGTGTTATTTCCCCGATAGACATTCGTCGTTCTTTCAAACTGTGACTTCATTCCTATCGTGTGCATTTCACGGTTGGTGGCGGATTCTGCCACCCGTGCCTTGGATTCAAATTGCCTTCACATGCATGTGATTCAACAGGATTGTGTTGCTGTTAGTAATTCTAGCTCTTTGATATCCGCTTCAGATGTCGCAATCCGCCATTCTCCACAGCTGTATCGAGTGGCAGCCCATGCAATCTCAACATTTGCTACCGCCGCTGCTACACAATAAAAGCATTTAGTGTTGTTGGCAAAAAAAAAAAAAAAAAAAAAAGTTTGTTTTATTGTGAAGCAACTTCAAGAAACACTTAGTTACCTTTGATATTGACTGTTGTTTGGAAAAAGAACTGGATCCTCAATCAGTGTAGTTTTGTTTACCAGGTGTGCACCACTTGTCCCTGCTGTTGTGGCTGCTGAACAAGGCTTTGCTATACACTGAAGTATGAAACCGCACTTGCTGTTACCATGGTAACCACAGGTGGAGCCAAATCAAGCACGGCTGAAAATCTGAGGGGCAATTTACTTGATACTTGAGCAATCACCTGCCACATGTTGTTTGATTTTGATCCTTACTCCACGAAAAGAAAAAGAAAAAAGGAAAGACGTACAGCAACATCGAAGGAAAAATCGGAATCGGAAACAGCTGCATATTTCTTCTACGTATTCGCGTCCATGTTCGTTTGTTATTCTCATTCTCAGTTTTAAGATTCATTTTTCTGTCAGCTTACCTTTTGACAAGTGAGAGTAATGCAATATGTTGTAACACTGGGTAACATCTATTACCACGCCACACCTCTTACATGCAGAGCGGTGAATATGCCATGACAGAAGATAGAAGGAAACCATAAAGCTGAAATTAATATGCCGAAGCGTCCCTTTTTTATTTGCTTCGGGATTCCGAGGAGCGATTATGAGTCATAATGCGGGGAGAGAAATGTCCCAAACTGCACAAGTGGAAACTCGACACCAGAGGAGCTAAGCGAAGCCCACGTCGACTCTGGACCACAGGCGGTTCCTAAGTAGAAGCGAGTATTACACTGATGACTGATGACTGTGACGGAGGGTTTATGAACTGCACAGCTACATAAAACTGCACCACGTCAAATGTGGCTTTGTGTGTAACCCACCTACATGTGCGCCGACGGCCCTGCGGCCTGCGTCCCCTCCCACTAAGCCTTCTGGGATTGAAATCTGGTTTCCCACCATTTCCTCTCCATGTGTTTTGCATCACCGGGGCGAATGGCGAACAGGCCGGATAGATAACCGCTCGTACCTGTAGGGCAGAACACTACGGATAGCTTTTTTTTTTAATACTGAAACTCGATATACACCAAAGTCAAATAAGTGGCTATAATTCAATTTAGTGGCTATAATTCAACTTAACCTGGCATTCAAGTTAAAGCTCATAACTGTTTCCAGTAACAGCCATATGAGTCATCCAAAGACCTCAGTATTGGGGATAGATTTTGTATTTTTTTCTAATTTTTAAAGGGGATATCAGTAATGTTATTGAGACATAGACTGATGGTAAGAGCTCTCTGAGTTTCTGCCCGGATTAGCCCGCAGCAGCAGTTTGTGAAACAGATTGACACGTTGAAGCGCCGCATGCTACACTTCCACTGGCTGTTATAGTGAAAATGGAACAGAAATGGGCTCTCAGGTAATCAGCCTGAAAATGCTGGGGCTGCAAACTCAGCAACGCTTGACCGCTCGCCAAACTGTTGATCCGTCTCTCATCCTGTATGTATGTTTTTTTTTCTTTTCTTTTTTTTTTGCCTCAGAGTTTCTCAGCAGAGGATCAAAGCTTCCTCGAATCGCTTCTCAACATCCAACCAACCCCCCGTTTTTTTTACCCCAATGAGGTAATTGGAAACAGATAGTGTACGGCACGGATACGTTACGGCACCCTGCCTGCTTGGGTACTGCGATTGTTAGCAGGGAGGTTTCAGAGCAGGGAACAAGAGGGAGATAAGGGTTTGTGATCGTTTGAAATGAACATCCTGGTCGTTCTGGTCAGGAGTTATAGGGTGTGTTTTGGTACAATTGGTGCTTTACTGAAGTATTAACAGTTTTTTGGGGGGACTTTCTACTTCAAAAGGGAAAATGTATGTCTTTCATCTTTTGTCAGACAGCTTAAGGAACGACTGTAGTTAAGATTTTAACTTTGTCAAGGCTGGAAAATGTCTTCTTTCATCTGGGTGACACAATGACGAGCACGTTTCTTGTAGTTATTTTAAGGGAAGTGAAAGCTGTCCCCAAGTTCAGTGTTTGTATAGCTAAACCACTCTTGGGATGTACAACCATGGTCTCAGGTGTCAAGTCCATATGTTCTGGGATTTTTAGGTTATTGTGTTTATTTAATGTATTCATTTATTATTACCGGTTTGCGGAAGAGGATAAGTGCCACGGGAAAGATCATAAAGCACATGGAGAATAAACTATACAGTTCAAGACTGCAGTGAAATTGTGAAGAGATTGACCAATTTGAACATCCGGGATCAATAACTCATGAGAACATTTTTATTTGGACAAAAACGATAAGGCAGACAATGGGCTACGACATCATTTTTACCGATGAAAGACGTCCTCTAAGCTAAACATCACTCTCTATGTTCATCGGGCTGGGAGACGAGAGTGCAGTGACCGTCTACAAATTACACAGAAGAGAATTTTTTTTCAATTCCTTCACTCTGATACAGTGCAGTGCAGTTATTAGTCAAACTTAGAGGACGTCTAGTGTCAGTAAAAATGTTTTGCTTATGACTTATTGATCCTGGAAGTTCCAGTCTGTAAACATCTTTCCAATTTAACCTCAGTCCGGATCGGTCCAGTTTAATCTCAACATTTTGAATTTATTAGAAAATGTTTGACTTTTTCCTCGAATTGCATAGTGATAAAAAGGCCTGTCTGTTTTTTTACCCTCCCGTGGCCCTAATACCCTTCCGTATTCAACTGATCTCGACCCGTAGAAAAATAAATAAATAAAAACTGGAAAATCCCAAAGCACATGTGCTTGACACCTGAGACCAGGGTCGTGCATCCATCCCACGAGTGGTTTAGTTTAGCTGCAAAAATACTGAACTTAGTGACAGATGGTGTTTATGTTTGGTCCTGTCTTGACTTTTTTAATATTGAATGATTCTTTTTTCCCAATCAAGTGCTTTCACTTCCCTAAAATAACCATAAGAAAGGTGCTTAAGATGTCACAAGGATCTTCGTTTGCTCATACGTTCACTTAAAATCATTCCTATTGTTGATCAAAACATTCATTTGTATCTGCAATGCCATGAAAATTAGTAGCACATAAAAATGCATGAAAAACTATAATCAAGATAAACTCAACACAATTTAACTTAGGACACTGTTTTAGGATATCCACCTGATGTTATTTATTTTACTACAAAAAATATATAGTTAAAACCTTTAGATAGGTGCTAATTATTTAACTTATTAAATGGTCAATAATGAATATATATATATATATATATATATATATATATATATATATATATATATATATATATATATATATATATATATGATTTTATTCAGGACACATGAAGATCCATAGTACAATGTATAAAAAATAGACTCAATACATAAATAACAACAAAAAGCACACCAATGCATGCAGATAAAAAAAAACACTAATAAAATAAGAGATCAGCATACAACACTTGCAGAATACAAAGATGTCTCCAGAGTGTTGATGAGAACCTGACAGAGCTGAGCCCAGGCTTGGCCAATGCCTGAATAATACTGTTTTCAGATGCTGTCAACCTACACATAAAACGATACATCAAATTCCTAATTAAAGCATGACAGGTAGGCACACCAACATTTACAAACATTTGACTGGCACTAGACCATCTCGGTATTCTGAGAAGCATCCGCATTCCGTCATTATACGCCACAGTTAGTTTTTTCATATTGCTTTTTCTGTAAGCATGCCACAAATGGGCAGTATATAGCGGGGTACAGAATGCTCTAAATAGCGCGACCTTTACAGCAGTAGAACACATGTTAAACTTACGACACTGTCTTTTGATGTCTTTATCATCTGACAAATCATTAACAAAATGGTGGCCTAAATACTTCACATCATCACATACTTTAAGAGCAGTACCAGATAAAAAGAAATCAGGAAATACCAATTTCCTGTCTTCTTTGCCTCTGACAATCATAATATTGCTTTTATTTGCATTATATCGAATATCAAAATCCACACCGTATTGTGAACAAACCTTCAAAATGTGTTGTAAGCCAGCACTATATGGGCAAAATATAACCAAATCATCTGCATACATAAGGTGATTAATGAGACTATTGCCAATCACACATCCTGTATTGCATGCATTCAACTGCTGTGACAATTCGTCCATATACACATTAAAAAGAAAAGGAGATAGGATTCCACCTTGGCGTACACCGTTACCAACATAGAAAGGTTCTGACACAGAATCCCCCCATTTCACCTGCATAGACTGATGAGCGTAGTAGACTAAGATTCTAATAATGACTTTAGGCACTCCTCTATGATGCAACTTAAGGAACAGTTTCTGATGATTCACACGATCAAATGCCTTGGAAGCATCTATAAAACACGTAAAGATAGTGGAATTCAAGCTATTATATCGGTCTAAAATTTCCTTTAAGGCAAATATACACATATCAGTACCATGTTTACGTTTAAAACCGAATTGGTTATCTGTGGTAAGAATGTACTTTTCCAACCTGCTAAGGAGGATTTTCTCCAAGATTTTAGATGTTCAGCAGTTATTTTATCAGCACCACAAGCTTTGTTGTCATCTAAACCCAATACAGATTGTATCTCTTCTGAATTAATAACCACATTTTCATTATTATAAACATATCCAACCTCAAAATTATTCCTCCCATTACAGTTAAATAACTCATTATAATGTTGTCGCCACATCTGACAGATAGCATCTGATCCACTGACTCCCTCAATATCTGTAGGTAAGGGCAATTTACTATTGTTCATGGCTCTAATCTCTTTCCAGAAATCATTATAGTTTTTATATTGTAATTTACATGCCAGAGACTCAGACCTCAACGAGTTCTCATTCCTTTTGATGTATCGAAGTACGTATTTAAAATGTGCATTTGCACGTTTCTTCTGTTCAAATAAAGGTCCCTGTCTGTCTCTACCAGACACTATCCAGGCTTTAAAAGCCCTCCTAGCTTCGGCATGAAGCCCTGCCACATGCTCATTCCATATGAATAGAATAGATTTTTTTCTGTCAGAATCCATTGTAAATCGTTGCAAATTGAAAAAAAGAACAATCTACAAACATGTTTCAAACCTACAGGAGTTAATTATGTAAAACTCAAAAGGCAAAACGTTTTTAGTGGATTATCCCTTTATGTCATTTCATTACTTCTTCCACCACAGTCCTCATCACATCTATTTCAGACCTCCTGGCTCCACTTGTCTACTCGTCACTTTCAACACATCCATATATGATTCAACACCTTCTTATGATCTGAGTTTATGTCAAACAGCATCCAGCGTTAGATCCAAATATAGCGCGTCAACATCAGACTTATTTTTATCAGCCTGTCACCACACCAACCTGGGGGATGGAGTTTCCACCCAGTAACTCTGTAATGAAATCTCATGTTCATTTGTTCATCAACTTGTTCAATTATATGAGGAAGAAATACGCGGCGTGGAACAGAGTTTGAATGGAGTAAAGTATTTCAGTTGAGAAGACGCTCTGAATGCATAAATGAAGAAGAGGGAACTGGGGCACGCTTTCCTATCGGTCTCAGCTGAATGCCTTAATCAGACTGTGCAAGACTTCAATTATGCCGAATGTTTTGTAAGTGAAGCCGTCATTTAAAGCAACTAATCTTATCCAGAGACCTCGTTCCATACAATATTTAGGACGTCTTGTCTTGACAGGCCGCTAATCTTATAAAGAAATTAGATTAGTCTGACTTTCAAAAGGAGAGTGTCTCGACTCTCGAGTCACATGAGTCTCAATGACGTTTAAGAGGTTTTTCTGTGACCAGAAACACAGACTATTACAGAATCAGATCAGAATCGCTTTATACACAGAGGTTGGTGTACAGCTCGTTAAAAAATTAGGGGTTAAGTTTAAAAAAAATAAAAAATAGTTCAGAAAGCAATCCAGTGAATAAATGGGAATCCATTGTAACAAATAACTTGAAAATTCCTTTGTAGGAGCCCTGAAAAGACTGAAGCTGTCAACAGGAAGTCAGCACGAATAATATTTCTAGTTTTGTAGAGTGAAAGGGGTTCTGTTCAAAGATAAAGCACTTATCAGGCCTCAGAAATCGCTACTTGTCGGGAACGTTTGCCAGTAAGGTGCATTTTATTTATTTTTATTACAACAGTGCAAAAAGTCGGGTAACCTTGAACTGAAAACATGACACTGGCCGAGCAGAAAACATCAGGGAAGTCATGCTCCAGCGATAAAACCAAATCCAGATTTACTCAGCAGCTTGACTGTTGTGATCCCCACCTACACTCTCTCTCTCTCTTTTCAATCTCTCCCCTCTTTCTCTCCACTTGATCTGTCTTTACAGCGCGTAAAGCCGAACGGGAGACCAAAGAGACGAGTTGAGGTATTGATCTCAGGGGGAGGGAGAAACGCTGCAGTCTAGCAATCACAAATTGGTGTCAAAAGCTCATCACTTGACTTAAAGACAAGTTCGCCTCAGATAAATGTTTACCAGCGCTCAAAGACGTCTGTGGGTAAAGACCAGATTAACCAGTGCTAAATCAAAAGAGCCGTGAAGGTTGAAAGAACATTCAAAGGGAATGGCTTGTCTTGAGCTCAACATCTTAACGTCAACTTTGGTGTTTTTATTTCATCTTAAACTTGTTTTAATCAATGTTTAGGACTAGATTTAGACTTAGCACAGAACTCTGGGCCTTACAATGGGGTTAGCAGGTACACTTCTTACTCTGGATTGAATTGCTCATCACCAAAACATATTTCAATAGTCATTTCTACATTACATTGAAGCTTAAAGTGTTGGCTTGAAATGTCTAATTTTCCAACTTATTGTAATAAAGAAGTAATTAAACATCAAAGACACCCTGACACATTGTGACAACCAATCCCATCATGGGGACGGTTGTCACACACTATGGGGTTGTTTTGTCATAATGTTATCTTAATGTGAAAAATCTTGAAAAGAAAACAAGAAGGCAGAACTAAATTTGAAAGTTTAATTGCATTGTCAAGTTGACAAATAGGCCTTCATAACTTAATGCATCTTTACACAAAATGAGCAAGAAAGTCAAACAGGAAACCCATATTAAGACCAGCCTATGTAACAACATAAAGGACCAAACAAGTAGGTCGAACAATAGGTCTGAGTTACAGTGATGGCAAATGCAGGGTCTGCTCACTCCAACTAAGCAGAGCTTGTGTGCCCACTGGTTGCACATCCAACACTTCTTCCATACCTCCCCTGAGAATGTTTCCATAAAAACCAAAAAAAAACTATCCTCTTCATCTGATGAAGACTCCCCCTCCAGTCTCTTTCTCTTCTGTTTCTTCTTCCCCAGCTGGGGCTGAGTGCACTGGGGTGCTTGGCAGCTGGTCTATATTGGGATGCACTGGGTCGTTTTGATTTTGTTGCCTTTTTTTCTTTCGCATGCTAGCTGCCTTTTTCTGCTCTGTTCTCTCCTTGTCTGGGGTGTCCGTGAGGATACAGCTTGACATTTTCTGTCGTTATTGGGTTCCTTTCCTTGCTGAAGCCTTTGGATAACATGTGACAACTAACCCCGATGAGAATGTGACGACCAAACCCAAATGGAATTGCTTACTAGCATCAAGGCCACCTGACAACTAGTTAACTAGCTAACAACAATCTAAACGTTAGCTTTCCCTTCACAGTTAATAGGGGTAAAAAGTGTGTTGCTATAAACCCATTGTGTAAAAGCCAAGAAGAAAAATATTGAGGAGCTAAATATTTACATTTGACATGAAAAACACAAAAAGTCCTCTCACCACAAATGCAGCAGTCTTATTTCAAAGAGCACTATGTAGGTGACCTCTGATCCCAATTCTGTACATTTACATACCAAACAGAGACAGCGCCTCCTGGTGGCGAGATATAACGAATATGACAACCAACCCGTTCGACAACTAACCCCGTTCTCCCCTACTCTCTGCACGTCCCTTTTCTCCATTGATTCATATCACACTTTTTTTAATACAAATAATTAAACTTTCAACTGTTCAGATGGATCAGTAGAGTTAATAAGGATAGCCTACTCACTAAGAAATGTTAATACCAAGTTACAAAGTAATAATACTCAGTTATATGGGGTCATGTCTGCACAGTATTTTTATTGAATGTTTTGGGGAAAGCCATGACAACTTGCATTTTGGCATCACTCAGTTCTGTCAGCTGTTCAGAGCTGCTACGTTGGACTAAACCATTTTCTGCATTTTGTAAGGGGTGAGCGTTGACAGAGATATCCTCCAGTGTTCAAAATAAATACATTAAGTCACTCAAAAAAGTAATCTACTTCTTTTGTTTTTATATGGGCCTTTGGTAGTTCCACTTTGCCCCCCAGGAATAATATGGATATGTAAGGCGGTGATGAAGAAACAGCTCAGAGCAGGCCTTTGGCGATGAAGTCGCTTGTGTCAAGGGAGGGGTGTCAAAACAAGAGTGTTGCCATTTCTGTAAAAAACATGTTTAGTCTGGTTGAGGCAGGAATGTTGTGATCTAAGACAAAAGGCTTCCAAAATTAATTATGTTCGTCTCTCTGCACTTCGACCGCCAGCCTCCGTCATTCCCAGCACACTACAGCAGTGATTATACACCACCCTCCAATACTCTCTTGACACGAGAGTCCAAAAACAAAACAATGGTTGAACCTCTGCTGTTGCCAAACTCTACTTGCAGAAGTTCCCAGTTTTAACGTGGTCTAATTGGATACTGCTGTGTATTCCTGACAACTTCCTCCTCCAGTGCGGTCCCTTTTTTAAAAGCGGTCGCCGGGGTAAAATCAGGAAAAAGGAACCAGCATGTGCAAGGGGATGGCAACTATCTAAACATCTGCTTTTACAAGGAACAGAAAGAGTAAACTGTGTGTTGTTTTTTAACAGGATGGTCTGCTGTTTGTCACCCACGGAGATGCAAACACAAGATAATTACAAACAGGAAACGCTGACACACACACTGTTACATTCACTCAATCAAACTGTATTAATATAGCACTTTTCATACACAGCGTAGGCAACAGATTACAGAACAAAACAAAGGGAAAAAGCAACAATGCAACCCCTTCCCTCCCTCCCATGGCAACACATTACATTCAGAAATTAAAAACACTTAAAACAACAGAACTTGATAAACACAGACTGAACTAAACCAGTAAAAACATGGCTTGGCAGAACAGTAAAACAGGACGGGAGGAAACACTATCCCAAACACTTTCAGGAAACAGCCGAGGACATTAATTAAGACAATGTGCTGGCGTAAATACTTATTGAATTGAACAGACACTTAGCTGTGGCTGGACATGATGAGGAGTATCACAGGCCAGCCACATGGCATGTCATCTGACGCAAGTTATTATGAAAGCAGAGGATGTGTTAGCGTTGGCATCATCTGCACAGCGGATTTCGAACTTTACGATTCGTGACAAACCGTGTCATCGCGGCGACATTGTGAAGTCAAGCCTGATGACTCACACTTTAAAGTATTGTCCAAGAGGGGCTGCACTTTATCCTGCTTGATCCCTGACTGGAACTCTTTTCCTCTGTAGCTGTTGTTGTGTTTGGCCATTTCAGAGCTTAATTAAACCTTCCAGGAACGCTGGGTGTTTCTCTGGGAATAAATCAGAGAGCACACACACACACACACACACACTCACACAGAGCAGTGGCACTATAAAGCCGATTCTGGTGTTACCGTATCGATTGCAGTCCCCCGCGCGACTCAACCGAGCCTTGAGCGTGTCGGGTCAATGCGGATCTGATTTGCATGACTGTCTCTATGAACTGAGTTGGAAGTTTAGCCCAGAAATCTCCCAATGAAAGCTATGGTCTGGCTGCTGAAGGTGTTCTGAGGTCATTACAGGAGGCCAGAATGACATCTGAGACAAAACAAAAACTTATTTTTACTACATTTGATTGTGTTTCCATCCAGATAGAAACGAAATGCAGAAGCAGCAGCCAGATATCTTTCAAATACATCTTGTTTGATTGCTCACAGGGCTGCAGCTATCAGTTATTTTAGTAATCGAGTATTCTACTGGTTGTTCTGATTATTATCAATGTAATCTAGTAAATTGGCGGAGGCCTGTCAGTCTGTTAAAAGCACAAACCTTTGCTATTTAAAGAACCGCTTAAGTGCATGTGACATATCTTTGGAATCTCCTATTTTTGTGAGTCCATTGATATAATTGATACCATTTCTAGATACGATCACAACAGCAGGTTCAATCAAAATCAAAATCAGATCAACAAAAAGAAACGATTGTTAAGTTGATGTAACCTATGAAGTAATCTAAGTAACGATCAGTAAACCAATGATTTATAACATCTGACAAAACCCTCTGGTTACATTGGCAAAGGTTCACACCATCCGATCCAAATAAAATATTTGGTCTAAAACACATTATTTTATCAATTAGCCTACAGATGCATTATATGTTTCATGAATTTTCCATCATAGCTCACGTTCGCATTTGAATAACACTGGTATCTTTGTTTTCAAATGTCCACTACAATCTAACATATTGATTGACACCTCACAGGAGCCAACAGCCTTACGCGCCCCACACACATCCTACCTCTACTGCGCGTCTACCTCGCGTCTGCGTCTGACTTTTGGTCACAGACTGTGAAATCAACGTAGAGCGAGCACACATCCAACCTCAGACGCACTGCTGAGGCGCGTCGGAGGCACGTCTGCAGCGACACTCCCCTTCACCTCAGGAGGCTCGCCTATTTTTTTCTGAGAGCAGCGCGTCTCTCTCGCGTCTCTGTGCTTTAACTGATAGAGAAATACTCTACTGACAGTCATACCAGCAGCATTCACTCTAGTTACACGTTTACCCGGTGTGTTTATTTCAAAATAAAACATCCCTCAGTCGTATACGCGAATAATCCCTTTATTTCACGATTTAATTGTGCAATCAAAATCCGAGGGATTTAAAACCTAATTTTCAATTAGTTCTGGCATTTCATTTTTGGATAAATGACACATATAGAGATCCAATATAGTGAAGAAATAAAAAAGATCATGATGAGCGCAACAGTTTTCCGTTGCTCTATCTGTGTCTACGGCCTTCTTCTTCCCCGACCACACCCCCCTCTCTCTCTCCCGTAAATCAGTAAAGTGATTTTTGAAATACTCTGCTGAGAGTCATTTTGACTTCATACTGGCAGCTTTCGCTGTAGTTTCACCATTTCCTGGTGTGTCCCCTTCAAAATAAAACTTCCAACCAGCGAAAATATGGCAAAAAAAAAGAAAAAAAATGGCAATGGGGCGCACGGATTACTGTCCAGACTCAATATAAATCATATGCATCATAGATGACATGAAAGAACTTCATTTTTAATGGGAATTATCTATGAAAACTCTATGTAGAAAGATAGGGCTTTTAGAAGCAGCGCTGCAGCAGCAGCTGCTGAGACGTTGCATGTGTGTCCGAGAAAAGTCCGAGAGAGGCAGCAGTAAGGTAAGGCGACGCGCTCCAGAGGTAGACGCAGGATGTGTGTGGGGCGCGTTAGGCCAAAGGTCAGATGTGCACAGCGTAAGTATATTGCCCGACAGTGATCGAGGATTTCTTAAATGAATGAATCGACTTACTTGAGGAATTGTTTCACATGTATTTGCTTGGTTGGTTGGTGGGTTGTTTTTATTTTCAGTACTGTCTTGTTTTCATAAAAAAAAATTGTTCTTAACGATCTCCGCAATGAACTCCACATAATCTTTCAAACTCCTATAAGTGCCATTATTATATGTACATTAAATTCCATTTTGTGTTTAATTTTATTTAATTTAATTCCTAATTTAGTCTTAATCATCCATCTGTTTCAATGTTTTCTTCCAAGTTGTTGACATATATCACTCATTTGGATGTTATGTATTGAATATGGAGAAACATAGCTGCTCATAATTATAAGCAGGGTTTCTATTACGCAACTAATTATAAGTAGCTCTGGAAACACAATGACAACATCCTTCAACCTATTAATAAAGAAAAATTAGTTAAGGTCTTGGGTTGCCTGTAAATTTTAGTTGGACACAAACTTATTTTCTCAAAGTAAGAGCCCCATGTTTCAAAACTGTGGATTATTAAACCCAGTGGATATTTTTTCCTCACACGCAGTGCAGAACCCATGGGTCTAAAAGATCCATTTTCCTATCAACACTGTCTTTTTCAAGAAACCAAGAATTTCCCCTGACATCAGGAATGTGCAGGTCTGAGTGAGCATTTCACTGCCTATACAAGCGTGTCATACATCCACTTGCCGTGCTTAAAATTAATTTGTGATCCGATCCAACATTTTCTTGGCCGGTTCAACAAAGGCTGCCTTTGTAAACCATCGGAGAAAAAATGTTTTGCTGTATTTTCCAGCATCACTGGATTAGCGAGCTGAGAGGAGCTGAAGAGGAGACTTAGGCACTACAGCAACAAATCAACGAGAACACTTCTTACAACCAGAATGCTTAATGACTCATCTGTCTGTCTACAAGAAATGGACATGGGAAACAGATCTCATCGTTCAATTATACTAAGTGGCCCCAGATCCAACTGACAAGTGGGTTGTTTTATTTAAAACCATTGGAAAACTGTACCTGAACTCTTGTTCATTGTGTCAATAACATGCAAAGTGATTGTGTGAGGTCCAGGAAGTGTCAGTAGAAAGGACCAATAGCCTTAACCCTATGCCCTAACCCTCAGAATTGCACTTTTGCTTTTAGGGGAAGGGCATGTCAATTCCCCCTGGCATCGAGGTTTAGGGTAAAGGGCTAGATGGCCATCCAAACAGAGATGTTCCTGACCCACACTCCAAACCAAGGGCGATGAGAAATCTCTGATAAAGCCTTGCGAATATTCAGCAAAATGATGGCGGACATACAGTATATAGTTAATAAAGATGTAAATATTACAATAATCATTGTATCATAATTTTGTCATTTATATTTTGTCGTAACTTTGTTTCAATGTATCAACCATATCCCTAGGCTAAGACCAAAAAAGAAAATCCGGATTTGGCATAAATGTTTGATTATTTATGCATAGGTAGCTAAAGTGCACTAATTATTAACTAAATAATTACAAGTGAAGTTATTGTAGTGACCCTTTAAGTCGCCACTCTGGTAAAGACTGGTTGTTAATAGTTGGAGAGCAGCTGTGGTTAAAGCTGTGTTGTGCTTTAAGGCGTTGTTGACGATGATCCTGCTCTGACCTTCTTCAGTCCTCCTCCAACTAAAACAGTTTTTTTTCCCTAAATGTTCCCTGACCCTTGATGTTTGACCTGGGCTTTGCAGAATGATGTATGTGCAGAGTTTGACACCAGAAAGCTGTTTCCACATTAATCTGCTGAGGGGAAAAAGTTCACGTTATCGCCTCATCTCCCCTTAAATCTCAGTACAACAGGTGTGAACAGGACTTTGCAACATCACAAATCGTTTGGGAGACAATCAGTGTCCAAAATGCTGCTTCCATGAATTCACTGTGGACACTTGAAACCTCCATGGCACAAACACTGAGAATGGACATGACAGATAAATATGACAAGTTTCCTTTTGAAATTAAACATATATGTTTATTGTAGATTTTAAATAGTGAGGAAAAATTGATTTTTTTTTTAGATGCAAAACCCATTCAGTGAGTAGTTTTTCCTGTATATTTTTTAAAACAGTTCTGGTCTTTAACAACTTGCCGTGCCTAAACATGACCACAAAATCGTTTTATGCTTTCGATCAAAAGAGCGGATATTGTAGGAAATGAGCGTTTCCTCGTTATGTTTTAAAATATGTAATCTGCGGCATTACATTTCCCTTAACATGCGGTTGCTGCCATATGTAAACATCCTCTATAGACAGAGTTGCCAAGAGCTAACAACCAGCACACCATTTAGATTTTTCAGTATTTTTCAGTAGATATTCAGTATGATTTCCTGTAATAAGAGCAGTGAATGTGATGAATAATGAAACGATTTTGGACCAGCATTTGGTGTTGAGGTGCCCAGAAATGTCCAAATCCATGTTCTACTCCCTTTTAGCTACCCTTGTCCCTCTGACACTGTCTCAGAGTTTAGCGGGTACCTTATTTCAGCACCCCTTTTATACTTCTTGTTTAAAAATGACTACTCAAAGTTGTTATGTCATGACAATGTAAATGAGCATCTAATTGATCGAATTCTGAATTTGGTCTAAGATTAGTGGATATTTCCTGTTACCTGAAATCCAGTTCTTGTACACAGTCTAGGCTCTGTAAACGGGCATGTTGCTTGCTACGGTGGGCCTCCTGTGTTAACAAACCTCTTGTTTACATACCAGTTTACAAAGTCTGTGTTTTAACTCCAGATTATTCTCAGTGCACAAACAGTACGGACAGGTAGCGGATGGTGAGGAGATCATCACTGATTACGATAAAAAGTGATTTTGACAACGAGTGTTCTCCCGAATCACTGACTCCACCTTTGATAACCAATGTACTGTAGTCGGACTCATTAAAGGATTGTGTCCCTGATACCTGCAGGACTCGCGCGTAAAGCAGCCCGAACGTATTTCCTGCTCCTCCGTTGGTGCTTCACTTGGATTACGACTACTATCATATTCTTTTATATTTTCTCCCATAGGGGCCCCGGTCATAAATTCAACACAATGTATAACTCAATAAAAGACATAACCTCGAGGTTATTTACAGGGAGCTTCCAACTACCATCATCTGGGCCCATAATGTACGGAAAGAATGTGCACCTTGTCACAGGATGACACCCAAAGCTCAATAAATCCTGCTGCCGCCACTGCACCGCAAGATAAACGGCTGCCTCCTCCACCCTGAACTACCTGCGACACTCCCAAACCCCCCACACCCACACCCACACACACACACACACACACACACACACATCCAACCCCCCCACCCCATCAGCATGCAGTCCCTGTCAAGGTTACGCAGAGTGTAAGAGATCAGCACTCTTTATTTTCCATCATGGCTGCCTCCTGAGAGCTGAGGCAGAAGATGACGGAGTGGAGACGTCTGGGTGTCATCCGAGCGAACAGCCTTGGCTCTACCTGATGGGATTCACAGATGAAGGATTATTAGAAGTATTATAAAGCACGTGTTCATTCACGCTCCGGTTTAATTAAAGCAAGACACTGCAGTTGAATAGGTTCAACTTTTTTACTCAAAGATACCGTCATGAAACTTTGCCAGTTGATTACCTAAAGCAATTATTTTTTGAATTACAACTTTTTCAGAAATGTTTGAATAAATATGCAAATACATATGGCCATATCTAACTAATGTGTGTACATTTGCATCTCTTTAAACGACTAAAAGTTCAAGATAAAATCCTTATTTCATTTTCACAAAATGTTAGTGCCCAAAGTTTTTACTGAAAAGATTTTGGATACAGCCTTTTTTTTCATTTTATAAATCAAAGAAATACTAAGTACATGTCTTGAAAATGTATTTTCGGCATGTTTTAAGAATAAAATGTATCATTAAATCAATCCATAATTACCTTCAGAAAAATGTTAAGAATGATTATGGAACGTTTAGTTGATGTGTAGGCTACTAGAAGTTGCGATTTTTGTTTGAGAGTATTCCAAAAGTATTCTAGAATGAAAGAAGACATGTCATGGAAGCAAATTAGCAAAACATCTTCAAATTGACCAGTGCTTGAAAAAACAATGTTTTTGCCTGCAGTTTCTCATCATAATGCCACACCAGAGGTTAAAAAGGGGCAGCTTAAGAAACACCAATTTGATTCGTCATGCCTCCGTCCTCCCTCTGCAGTCAAATCCAATGAAGCGACCAAACTTCTTTGGTTATTAAAGCTCTACTCTTCCCATTGTTTCATTTTATTTTAAACCAAATATTTTGAATCAAAGGGATGACAGTCCTCTCAGTCATTTGTTTTTCATTCCCTCGTCACGCACAATATCTCAGACCCAGATTGCAGTTTTTCGTTGTACAAACACAGCTGCATTGGGAGCACAAATAACCAAATTGGTTGGTTAAACCTTGTCAGACAGAGTCAACAATCCAATTTTTGCTTCAGAGCCCAAAGGAAGCTAAATCGTCAACTGATGAAAAAGGGAACATTGATTACATTTCAAACAAGAGATATGAATAGTAAACAACTGGGTTTGGAGCGATATGACAACGTGAAATGACAGATTATGAGTTTGTTTTTTGAGGTAGCTACATCCCTTTCTGTCTTCACACATGTATAACATTTCATAAAGAACCAGATTATTTCTAAAGCGGTTGTTTTTTATTGAACAGCGTGTATACAGTGTGTGTGCTTTGTAGCTTATGCTAATTTGCTATTTACATGTTCAGCATCTACCAGGAAAAAATAACAAGTGTCTGCCTGGTAGCAGAGTTGTACAATTGAACCTCAAAGAGTGTAATTTGCAATGCACCGTCTCGCTGTTTGATGTACCTAAAAACTGGACTTGCAGGTATGTTTTTCATCTTCTTCCTTAGTAGCCTGTAGCACTGCATCCACACGAAGTCATCTGCTTGTGCTGTTTCGCTGCAATGCTTTCATCCTCCTGAATGTCAACACAAGTTTATGTATTTGTTCCTTAATGTTTGCGATCGGTCATGGGAGAGTATGTTCACAGCTGGCTTTCTTTGTTAGTTTAAGGGTTTTAATTAAAAACATGGACGCTCCGTAAAATAAAGTCAAAACACAAGAAAGCCAAAGGATAATATGATAGGCTTTATGTTATACTGGAGTGAAAAAAGGAAAAATACGGTTTAGGTAAAATATTGCCATACACTTTGTGCCATTTGGATCTGGTTAAAGGAACAAAATCAACCTTGTTTATACAGTAGATATTCTGAGCTCTGATTAGTCTGATATATGGAGGCTGGAAGATTGGAATAACAGCTTCATAATTATTACATACATTTTCCCTAATAAAAAGCTATAACGTGCCGCTTAATTTATCAAGGGGAAAATTACAAAGCTCTCAGCCTCAGAGAAGTTTTCTGGCTCCGTCAATGCCACAACCTGCCAACGACTGACTCAGCACAATTCCCCAAACCACATCGGACCAAACGGTGGCCCAACAACATATCGAAGAGTGAAAGCAAATTAGCAGCAATTCATTACAATGTTTTGTAGACAAATGGACCATAAAATGTGGTGGTTTGCGCCGGTTTGGCCAACGCAACCAGCTAAATAAACTAATCACACACGTCATGCTGAGAAGTGGAGGAAGAACTATTAAACACCTTAACTTAAGCAAAAGAAGCAATTAAGAAATAATTACGAAATACCAAATAACAAGTAAAAGTACAAGGGTGTCACTGGCTCTTCTATATCTCGTTGTTTAATCTGTAAGAACAACAATTTGCTGTATTAACAGGGCCAGACTTCTTACCCCTAAGCAGTCATTACGCAACCACTGGAGACTGCATGAAGTTCCTGCTCCCAGCCCATAAAATCTAGTGGTACATAACCCTCCCGTAAATTTGCCCTTATTTCAATTTCGGATTTTGTAACATTTGGACGGAGTCAAGCCCACTGTTGCCAGTCTTTATGCTAAGCTAAGCTAACTGGCTGCTGCTGACTGTATTGAACTGACAGATGAGTGGTATCAATCTTCTCGTCTAACTTTCGGATAAAAAAAAACAGGGGGATGGATGGATGGATGGATGGATGGATGGATGGATGGATGGATGGATGGATGGATGGATGGATGGATGGATGGATGGATGGATAGATAGATAGATAGATAGATAGATAGATAGATAGATAGATAGATAGATAGATAGATAGATAGATAGATAGATAGATAGATAGATAGATAGATAGATAGATAGATAGATAGACGTCAAATTATTCTTGTAACCAGTAGCTTTTAGGGAAATGGTGTGGAGTATAACAGCAGCCAGTAACCTGACATAAAGTCATGTGCAACTTATTTAAGTACACTACCTGAGTTAATGAGTTGATTTCCATCCAGTGACATTTAGATGAATACATTGAATCACATATTATATTCTCAACATATTGCACATCTCCATCCGTGATGTTTGCAACCTTTCAAAATCAAACCAACTCCATTTATTCATCCTACTTAATTATTCATACATTCCAGGATGTATCTTATGAGAATTTAAGATGTAAATTTACCTTCTTGACAGATTGACAGTTGCAACAACAACAAACATTCGAAAATTTCAAACTGACGTAGAAAACTTCATGCGATGGTGACAAAGAAATAAGCAAAACAATGTGGTGGTGACCTTATGAAACAGATCATAGATTAGTCATATTTCATTTTGCATTTACATTTCAACCATTTCATGCAAGAAGAACCTAAAAATGCTTTGAATTTGGCAATCTTTTGTATGTGTCACAAGCACTTACACAACAGCTCTACTGGAAATATTTGAATGTGTCCTCATCTTACCGTATGAGTACCTTCGCCAATTAAGCCACAGGAGAAATACACTTTTTCACAACAACTAAATAGACCTGGAAGAGGAAAGTACATTTTGTCTAGCAGCTGCTCCACTTGGTGCCACGGGGGTAGTTTAGACAAGATTCTTCCATGAATGTGATTATCAATCCATCAAGCACTCATGTGGTTTCCTGTGAAGACTGTTATGGTGATTCTGTCTGTGTCTGTCTATGCGTCTTTTCAACAAAAATAAATAAACAAATTCTAAGAATGTTTTTTTTTTCTCATTTCCAACCAAATGTTTGCCTTGAGGCTATAAGACATCGTTTCACCTGCAAAACATCAAAACAGATTTCACATGGTTACAGCTGCGTGAACGAGTCCAGCCGAGCAGAGAAACAAGATAAGTACAGAAGGGGAGAGCGCTGTTACAATCAAATTAAACTGAACAAAATAAGACACAGGCTCTGTAGCCTAGGAAGCACTGTGTGTAAAAGACAAATACTTTTTTCCTGCGTTCCTGGGGCAAGATGCAGTGTCAGATCTGCCAACGAAGCCTCAAGTCTGTGGAGTATGTATTAAGCTGATTCACACTCGCATCACAAAAACAAAGGAGGAAAGAAAGAAAGAAGAAAGAAAAATGGAGGTCTAGGCGAGAAAAGGAAAATCACAGAGCGAAAAAACACCAAGGTGACAGAACAGTGTGAACAACAACGCACTCAAATTTAAAGGGACTAAGGTTAACAAACCCTGAAGAAGGCCTGTGAGCCGCGATGCATCAGCGTGTATTTTTTGAGTTTTCGCCATATAAATAAAGACTTTTTGACTGTTTTCAACACAGTCATCCCTTTGTTTCCACTGCACTATGTTCCTGAAATTGGTGATAAGGTTCAGGCATCACAGCTGGGTGGTT
Organism: Ammodytes marinus; assembly: GCF_949987685.1. Lineage (NCBI taxonomy): Eukaryota > Metazoa > Chordata > Actinopteri > Uranoscopiformes > Ammodytidae > Ammodytes > Ammodytes marinus. The sequence goes on along the minus strand of NC_137217.1, from coordinate 26,919,442 downwards.
AGGGTAAGGGGAAAGGAAGAGGTTAGAATAGGGTTAGGGTTAGTGAGTGAGACCGACAAACACACACAGACAGACATACTTTTCCAACCCTCCCTGTCCCCTATCCCTAACCATCCAGCTGTGATGCCTGAACCTAAATCTCCATTTTCGGGACCATTGGGGCTGTGGGAACAAACGGATGACTCCAGGGCTGTGGGATCGTAGACACGTTCCCTTTTAACTAGAGTTCTATGGTGTTCACACTGTTTTGTTGCCATTTGATCACCCCGGCACCATTGAGAACCTGGTTAGACATATTTTTTTCCACCCACCACCAATAAGAAGCGCTCCTTTTCTCTGCCTTTCTTTAAACACCAAAGTGAATTCACATAGACGAGACTGCCGCCAACGTGGAGGTGAGACAAAAGGAAATAGGCGAGACACGCAAAGCGCTGATCCTTTCTCTAGAAGGCCACTTTTAACTTTGATGAGATCTTCACTTTGCCGGCAAAAAGCAACACCATCTTATTTCATCCTCCTGTTACATGACGCACACACAGCGTTTCCCTTGAGGCCTTATCTGCAGCAACAAGGTAACACGCAACGCGCCACTCCACTTTCATATCTGCAAAAAAACACACAGTACAAGCAGAGCAACGATGCCAGCGCGCATAGACACGACAGCCTTTATCACACAAACAGGATGCTAATATGTTCAAACACAAACGCTGCTTCTGTGCTGGATCCTTCCAGCTGCATCGGATGAATATGTCATCAGAAAACCCGAGAGATGAGTTTAACTCTCATATGAATCATGCAACGGTGCAAATGTGCCCCATTTTTACATACAGGGGGCCTGGTAACCCCCTCACCAGACAAATAGGAGCTGACAACACAGAGGCTTGCTCATTTATCAACTGAGGGAAAAAAATAAATAAAACTGATATACTTTTGCATAGGTCTACGGTTTGCAAAGCTCCATGGGATGATCTAAGTCAAATCTTAAGCCGCTTTTCCATTACACAGTACTTGCTCTACTCTACTTGCCTTTTGGGGTTTTTCACTATCTAAAAGTACCTGGTATCTGCTTTTTTTTGGTACAAACTGTGTGGACATTCCAAATTGTAGGGAACAATGACATGAAACACTGCAGACCATTGATTGGACAGAGCCTGATCAGTGGGTGACGCCCTATCCTGAAACAGCCAAGCTACTGTAGCGGTCGCAATGTTTAATTGACACAGAGGCGGTACTATCATTGGTACTATCTTGTAATGGAAAATGACCTCCAGATGGGTACCAGATACCAAAGGAGAGTAGAGGAAAGTAGAGCCGGTACCATGTTGGAAACGTGCCATTAGTGGTATGGTGAGCAAGTCTAAAACGTGTTGTATTTTTACATCCCTACATCTATATAGTCAACTTTCAACTCTTAACAAATGTTTCTATTCCTTACATCCTTAAAAGACAACCCGACAAAGGTCACATATGCACTGTTGTTGTCGTCTCACTTGTAGACACGTTCCATCCAGGGAGCTGCATCACATTTTCCCGATAGCTGTAAGGCAATCTCGCAGAGCATCTCTCTGGGTTTGTTTCGAGAGTTTATTTATCCGGGGGAATGTCAGCTGAGCACAGCGTCTGCATCCCCCTCTCTCTCACACACACACACACACACACACACACACCCTCCCTTCTCTTCATTCATTTACCCACTTCCTCTGCTTGCCAGCACAGCCACAGTCTGCTTTGTGCTCAGATGGAGCTCTTATGGGGACGCTTGCTTGCTTGTTGAGGGAGCAGGAAGCATTATTAATTTATTTTCCCCTAACCACATTTTCCCCCGTCAGTCCGGGAACTGGCGACTCCCCAATCGCAAACCTGATCTCTAACCTCGGCAGACGCTTTCACTCCCCACTGAATCCCATTAAGCATAAATATTTTTAGCTCACCATTGCATTTGTGAAACATGGCTCTCCCTGTGCAGTCTCCCCTCCCTTGGGTGCAAACTTCAGGCTATGTACCCGTTCCACTTTTTTTATTTTTTATTATAATAACATTTTCAAATTTGCAGTAATTTCTTCCAATAGCCGGGAAGCGCTTGACTCCATTTGCTGATACAATATATTTAGCAGTTAGAAATTAAACATTGAATTATTCAATTCATGATTATTAATGATCGGATAATGATGGATTAATAATACATTGGAACTTCTGTGTAAATGGAGGATGTTGCTTAATATCCCCGGTGCTGCTGATGTAATGTTTTTTATTAAAGCCCCTCTAAACCCAAATCCACACAATCCTTCTAACTATGTCATTTGGGGAGTTAGTCGCATGATAGTGAGCACCTGAAAAGAGGGAGGCATATTTATCAATCCAGAATAAAGATATTATTGTCAGTTAAACTTTATAGAAATTCGGTTAACCTACGCTCTGGTTCTCATGACACCACAGGTATTTTGAACCAATCACGGCAGATATTTGCCCGAACGGTCTATAAAAACAATGATGGCTGCCATGGAGACTGTATGATACAGCCACGCCAGCACAGTCCTGTCAAACAGTCTAGACAGTAAAAAAAAGCACTTTTTTCAATTACGTTTTATGATATTTTTGAACAGACTTTTGTAAAAGCAAATTGAGTCACCCAACTTTGATATTGATTTTTTACTATTTTAGAGGTTTCCAGAGGCTTCAACAAAGGCTATTGTTTTTCATACAGCTTCAATGCATTGGAACAGAGTGCGCTGCTGCTGACTGTCTGTCTGGACCAGATTCTAGGGGAGGACAAAAGTCGGCAACAAACGGGCTCATTTCACCGCATTGCTTCAGCGCTGGCACACGGCGCAGACACACTGTATTGCCTGCTGAGGTGGATACTGCAAAGACAATACAGAAAAGCAGACAGCCCAATCCATTACAAGGCCTCTAGAGTTACATTTTCCCCAAATACAGTGGAGCCCCTGTGAGACCCAATACGCTGTGTTCCAGGAGATGGAAACAATTTGGCCCTGGGTTGGCTAATTCTGTGCGACTGTGCGGACTCAACTGACAGCAAAGATGGTGTAACGCTAAGAAAATAAGAAAGGGATTATTGAGCCTGGAATTGATTGAACACAACTCAAAGAGTGATGGGCTCAGTCCTAACGGTGCTTCAGCAGCATTACCTCCACTAGTGTTAGACTGATGAGTGAGCTTTAATGCTAGGCTTCTTTCTTAGTGCTGACAAAGTGCTGCAATTTTTTTGTATAGACGGATTGAGCAACTAAAGCAAGAGCCTTTTGCTCAGCATTTGAGTGAGTTAACAGGAAAGAGAACAATAATAATTTGGGGACAGATGTCTCCCCTTGAGATTGGCTAAAGGTTGTGGATCATATGAAAACCCAATGAATTTTATGAGGTGTTTTTCTTTCTTTCTTTTTTTATTGAATTGTGCCCCGGTATTAATTACCAAGGGACTAACAGTAAAAAATAAAAATGAGTGTTTTGAAATAAAGAGCTGTTTTTTTACATAACCGTGCGGATATATTCCTTTTATTATTTATTTATTTGAGGCTGTGGGATTTGGGGGCCATGTATCAGAGGGGAAGACAACATTACAGAGAGCGTATTGGGGTCATCGCAGCAGCATGCAGCTATTATTTCTGTTTTGATGTTATGTATGATTATATCAACATGAAGAAAAAGTCTTGTGATCTGCAGCCGCGGCATAATGCATCCACACATCAAAACACAGAGGCAAGATAATCCAAACATGAATTACTTTTGTCATCTACAAACACATAAAAGCATTGAAGAAAACATTACACTGTACTCAAGGTTTGATTGTGTGTGTATGTACACTTTAAAGCCTCAAAGGAACACCTTAGATACAAGTCTATCAACCCAATTGTGCCATTTTATATAGAAAAACAACACTCCTCATTGTGTTTTCAAGCAGAGGGACATGTCACCATATGCTAACTATAGCACCAAACAGAAACTTAAGCTGATTTGTGCAGGTATTTGTTCATAAACCAAAGGATTGGACAAATCATAAAGAAATGGATCTGATGATGGCGCAAGACGGTTTCAACAAAGGTGTTAATATTCCTTCGGTGGGGGACATGACGTGTGTACTATATGTCAGGGCATTTCATCTAGTCAACAGCACCAAATGTCCATTCTTATTCTGCAGCAAGAAGAAAAGTCAGGGGTTCACCATAAAGCCAGGGTGGTGCATCATCTGGGAACCATGAATGTCAAAGTATTGTAATCCATCTGATGAATGTGGAGAGATTTAAACTGGATTAGTGAAAATGTTGAGCTGCATTGTGGTGCTAGATGCAAAGCCATGGGATCACCAAACTCATTAGGATGCATCCTCTTGGGCACCATAAATGTATGTACCATATTTAATTGCAATCTATCCAATTATTCAGTCTGGACCGAAGTGGTGGACCGACAAAATGACATTGCATTTCTTAGAGCCTTTATATAAAGAGCATTTCTCTCCATGTTTTGCTTTGTTAACATCAGATTATTTTCCAAATAAAGTACATTTTAAACAGTTTACTGAGCTTGTTACAGGGCTTAAGTCTCATTTATGACCAAGCACTGCCTCTAACTCCACTCGTTAATTCACTCAGCAAACCTCTGTCATCCTTCATCCCAAACATTGTGTGTTGGTGTTACTGTATGGCTTTTACTTGGCCGCTGCTGGTTCGGGTTTCATAAACGGTTATGGTAACTTAACCACAGGTGGCCCCGCTTTTCATGGAGTATTTCAAACACCAAGAAGCAGCAACGACTTTTACAGATTTGGAACGAAACAAATGAATGGCCCAAAATACACTTCACGCATAACAAAAATAAGTTTTTTCCAACAGGGGAGGATTAAGTGGCAGAGACAAGGAGGAGGGCGGAGGGTCCCCATTCCTAAAAAGATTTGTTCTGCTGGCAGCTAGGCTTTCAGTGTTTGGCTGCTTCTATCGTTGGTTCCATATTGATTTCTTACCACTAGAGGACAGAACGTGGCTTCCAAAACAGACTTAATGAGTTGTTTGGGGCCAAACAACTTTAGATTTAGGAGTCAGTGCAACAGTCAGAGCAACATGAGCATCCCATTGGACTCCCATTTTTCTCCACCTGTCTGATGTTAATGTTCACTGGAGTTGATGAAGCTGTGATTCGGTTCACTAATTTAAGAGAAAAATAATAAACCTTTCACAAGCTACCGATGGAAACATCTCTTGGTTTTAAAACAGATAATGTTGCACTTACACGAACATGAATCTTACGCAATTACACCTGTCACTTTCATGTACATATGTCTTTCTATATTTAATTACACTTAAAGGTGCTGTCAGCAATTTTGGAGAATGCTTGCTGTCAAAATCACTTCTTTCAAAATCAGTGAATATCTCCTCGTGATCCGCTACCTGTATGTACTGTATGTGCACCAAAAAAATAAAAATAATGTTGATGCAAAGCTTAGGCTTCGAAAAATATTTTTTTGTATTGCGATTTTTCTTTTAATGTTTGAATAAACATAAAAACGTGGCAATATACTGTACAACTAATTATTTGTACATTTACATGTTTAAAAAAAATAATAATAGGGGACTGCAATGTTTGTATCACTGGGACAGGCGAAATAAATATTAATAATTCAACATTTATTTCATTAAGATGTTTTGCAGATTACAACAAAAAAAAACCTGCTTAAGCCTGGACATGCTAATGATGTTCATACTGACATTAGCATGTTTTCAGGTCACTTCCCCTACGGTACAAACCGCATGACCAAATGGAAAAAAAGGGGACAGATGAATCCAATTTCCTGTCAAGCTCGTGAAAGCGGCGTGACTCCAGTTTAGCATTCCTCGAAAATTAGACATTCCAACCACTTAACCCAGTCGGACACGTGAAGCCACTCAGCGAGACAAATGCACCGCTCGATCCCAATAATTCAATCATCGTATAATCTTTTGTAAAGTATTTAGAAGTGGCAGGAGTAGGTCAAAAATAAAAAATTGAAGCAGGAATTCAATAATGTGTGTTTTGGCCAAGACACTTTGACCAGTCAGTGAAACAGGATGAGAGATAGTCATCGCTTGTCACAACGCCGGCACTTTTCTTTGATCCAGCCCGGATCTGTATTTCTTTGTTTCTGAATAGTTTGCACATGAAGAGTTTTGTTTCAAATTTGAGATCTCTGAGATACCAGGGTAACATAAGGGCAACATGAAAACCGCATATGCAAAGGAGAAGAATTACATCTTTAAAGGTGCAGTGTAGAAGGACATTGGCATCTATCTGAACACTTGGTAGAAATGGAATCTTATATTCATAAATATGTTTTAAATAGATTTAAATTGCCTGAACTTAAAGTTGCTGTTTCTTGTATTGCCTTAAAGTGAGCCTTTGGATCTTCACAGATACTGCACATGTTGCAACGCCTTGTTTCTTCAGTAGCCCAGTACAGACAAACTTAACGGCCTTATGCGTTTTTATAGATAGTGGGTGTCCCAGGGAAATGCACTTGTTGGAAGAAGAAGTACTACAGAATAAATAAAACATCTTCAACTCATCACTTGATATTGTGAAAAGACTTGAGGCAGTGGTGGATGATGCCATCTTTAGTTACTATAGCTTCTTGTCCTTGAAGGTCGAAGAAGGTGAAGATCTTCTGTGAATTCACCGAAACGAGAGGACAGAGGAGTGAACGAAGGGAGCGTTGAAATCTAGAACTTTCACCACTAGATGACCCCAAAAATACAACGATACTGAGCACTGCACCCTGCAGCTTATATTGTGAGGAGAATGAGAGTGAGATTTCTTCTTGTGTATTTTAAATTGGCATTTTCCCAATGATAAAACCCATATCCTGAACAGTGTGTGTTTGTGATTGGTGGTCAAGCATCATGCTGTTTCTGGAGCTGGGAAAGCTTCCCAAAGCCAGCGGAGATCACATGTTAAAAATTGAAGTCAGTGATTGTGCTGGAGGGGGGGTAAAGGGTGGGGGGAGACGGATATGAGAGACACTTTTATTTCCTGTTTCTAACCAGCACTCCTTTCACCAGAGCCCCCAAGATTGTCAAAAGTGACAGCTCCATTGACAGCACACAGCTTGTGACACTTTGTACAGGCGCAAATAATAACATATTCAAACTGAAAAATAAGCCTCCGCAGTTGTCCTTTGTCAGCAGATGCTATAAAAAATTCATAGGAAAATAGCTGGGGTGAAAGACTTGTGTGAGAAATGACTTGTGCGGATTGGCGTAACTGCAAGAGAAATACAGAGAGGCTGCTTGCTGTTCGGCATCTGTTCAGTTCAACAGCTCCATCCATTCAATGTAACTTTTTAATTAAAAGTTTATGTTTCTAAATGCCTGATGATACATACTGAAAAACAAAAGAGAATAGCAAAGCCCAGAAGAAATAATATCAATATAAATATGTCTCAGATCTGTCTCTACAAATCCCTCTATCCATTTATCTATCCAAAATATTTTATATATGTTTTCCTCCCATGTCTATATCTCTCCCCAGGGTCAAATCCAGTCATTACTTGAATTCCAGCGGACTGAGGCTGCAGGTTATTTGTCATCCCTCATTTCATCCTTTGATCCCACTTGCTTTCCAAAGCCCGGGCGATTCAAGCCATCCCCAATCGCCCCTTGTTGTAATTAAAAACAGGCTTTGCTTTCTGGGGGAATTCAACTCATTTGTTTTTTTTTGCCTCCCATAACCATGCAGCTGTGTCTGTGCAAGTCCCACAATAATCTTTGTCTGGCCTTTGTGTGTGTAGACTGGTAAGGAAATACACTTAATTTCACTTTGAGAGAGAGAGAGAGAGAGAGAGAGAGAGAGAGAGAGAGAGAGAGAGAGAGAGAGAGAGAGAGAGAGAAAGAGGGAGGGGTGGAGCGGAGAGTGGTGCTATTGTATGTGCGTGCCAGAGGGTAAAGGATTGTTCTGCTGCTTTTACTGTTCAACCTTGGACCTGATATGAAGTCATTTCCTATTAAAATAATTGGCCTTGATACGAAACACAAGGGCTTTGATATTTACCGTCGTCCAAAAATATGAAACTAATTATTATTTCGGTTCAAGTTGCTTCTTGGAAAATGCCATAAGGATATTGCGTCCTTCGGGGACAAATTCTCTGTCCACTTATGTCCTGTGCTTTATTTAGCAGGGACAAGGTTTAAAATCGGAAAAGGAGTTATTCATCTCAAAGAGCTCAAAGAACTCCGGGAGCACGAACACATTAGCAGCAAACGGTGTGTTTTGCCTGGGAAAGGTGCCAGCCAGCGTGAGTAAACTAGGACTTATTCAGTTCTCTGCTCGCCATGTGGCGTTTTAGTGGTGTCCAAGCCTCTTACCAGCTTTCTCCTCACATGAGGAAGGAAAAAAGGAAGGCAGGGAAATTACAGCTAAACGGTAGCATACTTGAGTTAATCCCTTAAGGCTATCAGTTGATAAGGACAAGGTCACCGTAAATAATTTGTGCACCAATTTTAAGCCGACCCGCGCTGTGTCATAATGATCTCAACGTGTGAACGGGGTTAAACGCTGGAGATTGGATCTGATTCTGGAGGCTACTGTATGTCCCAGTACTTCTTACAGCATTGGGAAACATTTAGGGCGGAGCTGTAATCGAAAGAAGCCAACAAACTGGGGTATTGTAGAGGTTGTATACACGTTCACACATTTAATGGGGGTGAGTAGAAATGACCTATAGATTTCAATAGCTTCCAAAGGTTTCAATGGCTACCTGTTTTGAGTCAGGTGTGGTTTTGAGGAGTTAACTGTTAAAGTGACTAGCCCAGAAGTTGTACAACAATACCCAGTAAGGGACTAATGGAAGAGCAGGAGGTGGATGCCTAAACTAGGATGAATAGTTGTGCATTAGACAATTACAGTATAGTTTAGGAGGGGACCCAATCATGGGCCTCGCTGAGATTCCTACAAGTTTCAGATGCCTGTAGAGATTCTCTTATGTAATACAACATTGAGCAAGGTGAGTAAAAGTTCAGCAGCCTCCTTTTCAGTATCACATGTCTAGCGGAACCATGCGAACCCCCTGATTGTAGGGAATGTTGCTTCCTGTCCTATTGAGTAATGAGATCAGATAACTTGATAACAAGAGGTCAACTGGATTCCCAGCACATACATAGCTTATCCATCGCTCCATTTGACAATGAAAGTGATGTAAAACACATTTCATGTTATGTGATTCATTCTAGTGTTGTGCTGTGCTTGTGCTATATATCAAAACTTGCTTATTGCATCTGCGAACCTTGCTTCAAGAATAAACCTTTGTAAGCTTTTACTTTTATACAAGGCCAACTTGAACACAGGTACTGTTATGCACAATGAATAAAACGCTGTCAACCCAGGGGATTCACTTTTAATTCAGGAAATATGTTTTGAGTATCGGTCTAAGTGTTGGCCTCTAAACAATATTACATTTACAAGCTTTCATATAAAAATCGAGTCCAGAAGTCAAAACAATAACTAAACAATATGCAAACGATTACTTGATTCCAGGCCCTTCTTCCAATAAAAAGGTTGCTGATCATCAGTGTCAAGAAGTTGGATGTTCCCACAGAACTAAACGCACCACAGCACAAAAACAAGTGTGAGTGCAGTCTGCAGCAGACTTTCCCAATCAAGTAACAAGCAAAAAAAGGCTGTTAAGAGTTCTGAAACATTATAAATGATGTGTAAACAAAGAAGAAGAAAGAGCGAATTCTTCATTCTTTACCCTAGATGATTAGAAGAAGGGGAGTTAAATACAGAAAAAAATAAAAATTTGAGGTTGCAAATATTTACTCTGGCTTATTCAAGTGTTAATCAGGCTGAAAAATTGGCCTGTACTATTTGGTATGCAGTAGTTGTATCTGCATAATCCTCAGTATCTAGTCATTGAGTCTGACAAGATTTCTGAGAACATGTTGAGTGGGAGAGGGCTAATGTGGAGCGGTCCAAAATGATGAAGCTTAAGATGGATTGAAAGACAGTATCCAATGTTATGTAGGCCTAGTTCAAATGCAGGAAAAAAGAATACACTAGAACTACAAAATGTTGTCAATATTTAAACAGGGGTCTTCTAGTATGCATTTAATGGTATCTGAACCAGTCTTCCTGCTCACTCAGTATCATTTGTTTTTACTTCTAACCAACATCTATCACTGATTTGCTTTTAATGGACAATAAATTCTTATTTGTAAAGCAAAATCGCAAAACATTCACTGCTTCCATCTTCTCAATTATGAGTATTTGCTGCTTTCATTCGTTTTATATAATTATGAAATTAATATCTTTTGGATTGTGTTTAGTCATAACTGTCTGAACACATTGGCTTTAGGATATTATGGGCTTTTTTTACTATTTTCTGACATTTTATTGACCATACGAGCAAAGTGAAAAACAATCAGGAGATTATCTATAATGAAATAATCATTAGTTGCAGCATTCGTCACACACAGTGAAAATTGGTTGAAATGTTGTTTCGGTTGGATCAAGCCACAAGTATGCGCTCAAATAAGCCATTAATGTTAGTTTCCACATCTGTCTGTCGTTTTCTAAAAACCAGAGCAAGAAATGATGATACACCTATTTGGAATACTGTGAACTGTGTGATTATGAATGCGTGTTGAATGCCCCATATTTTGCTACTGTATGGAAAGTGTTACAGTCAAGAGTCTTTCAATCAGCTCTCCCACTTATGATTTCACAATATTTTGTAAAATTAACCTTATGTGTCAAAATCCAAATCATTTTAAAATTAAAAAAGCTTCCACACACCACCACAGAGGCTGACTAAACCCAACCACATGACTGGAAACAGCCAGTTTGACGTCGTATCGGGGTGGAAAATCAGCTTTTGGAGGTTTTTTCGGGTGCGATGGATGAATGGATGGATGGATTGGTGTGTACATTTACCGTCAACTCCTGTGCGATGACTCCTGTGCAAGTCATGTTTCTCCTTCCGAGCAAGGCCCTTCTTATTTAACTACAACCACAACCTTGAGATGAGTTTTTCGGGGAGAGACTATATCCTCTGCCAGATTTGAACAGTGTGTCACCTTGTCTTGGGCCGAAGTGGATTGCTTGTTGCGCGGTGGCATGATGAAGTACATGGCAGCAAATCAGAAACCTCCGTCGCAATGTGCTATTATCACTCTCCCCCCCGGTGTCGCACTATTTCATTTCCACCTTTACCAGCGACCTTGGTTGAACAATGGATCCTGCTGACTTGAAGGTTCCTATGTCCTTTCTGTATTGATGATGGACGTCCCAGCTGTCCTGTTTACCACAGCACGAGCGCTTGCAGACAGGAAGATGTCTGTGTCTGGGGTCTGGAGATTCAATGCTGGCGCCCGATAACAATATTCACCCCCACCCCCCCTACAATCTACCTTTTCTTTTTCCCGAAAATTGACTGCAGGCTCCTCAATTATTCACAAAGTTGAATAATGACGTTCTCCATCTTTATCTGCACTTATCTTGACCGGTGATCCTTATCTGAAGGTTGAGTAATGGCAGGATCAATGAGAGGTGGCAGGACTTCAATAGAGGGTCATCGTTGTTTGGATGTTCAAGTTGACCTACGCTGCAATTTGTGGCAAGAATGAAGATGAGAATTAGATAATGTTTTTTTCTTTCTTTCATGTTATTAGCTTCAAAGACACCGTGAGTTGGCAGCACATCAGGTTATCCAATCATTTAAAAACAGGTGTGTACTGGACTGGACAGCTGAAAGATATACTAATCAAATCACTATGTATAATGTGGCAGCTGTTGGTGGCACTGAACACATTTTTTTTTTCATTTTTATAAATGGATAACAAATAACAACAGATGAAGTTTGAATTTCAAGGAAATGGCATATATAGAGTATGTTTTGTATTTGAACAGAAAAGAAGGTGGTCAGATCAGAATGGGTTCCACTTTAGCTATTAGTCTTGGTTTTACAGCACATTAACTGTGCTGTTCATTCTCACGGCTCATATAAACTATGTTTCCAGCAGCAGACAGCTTTAAAAAGTCTCCAATATATCTGCTGTACACTTCCCATCAATCCCCAAATGACATAAAGATCAAACTACTGAATTGGTGGAGACCAAAACAAAGCTTAAAGTAGAGTAAAGATTGGACTTATAATATCAAGAGATAATATATCAAGTGGACAGTAACACTTCTCCAAATGAATTATTAATGTTTAATAATAATTTATTATTAATAATTCATGCACTTTTTAAAGTAATAATGTCTGTGTGGCTGAGTTTGTCACTGAGTTCCTCCAAATGGTTTTCCCAAAAATATAATTTAGAACATTTTGTATTCTTCCATCTATCCTTTTCCCTGCCATTCATCTTGGTATGGGATTACAGGAGCGAGCCCCTTGGTCCCCAGCCATATCCAGCAGCTTCTCCCCCTGAGGTATGTCATGCCAGAATGAATAATATCCCTCCAGTGTGCTCTGGGTCTACCCTGAGATCATACTCAGAAAAATCTTAAGGAAGATTCCTCAAGCAAAAAAATACCTGAACCGACCATTTAATGCAACTTCTTGTAACTTGTATCTATAATTTCGCTATTTTGCTCAGCACCTAAAACTGGTGGCTAAAGTACATAATATACAGTACGTAGATAACCTGGTAAATTGAGATCTTGCTGCGCCTTCTTCATGAGAAAACAAGACCATGTGAGAGTTGCATGGCCTGTAACCCATGTCGACCTTTTCTAATATCCTTGCCAGGGTAAAGCTGCATGCACTTCAGGAAACATTAATTAAGACAAATTGCTTACAAGGCTAACAAGTATTTAACCCTTTGCATTTGAGAGGCGCTGGAGTCTCTTTCTCTCGTTGAGTGGTGTTACTTGATACCGTAGATGGCCAGTAATTCAGTTAAAATAGGCTAATGGGAAATTCAGAGTACATCTAAGTAGCCGCAAGAGTCCATAAAAAGCTAAGCTGTCCATTTTCATTATAACTTTTACTTTTTCTCCGACACTGGGTGGGAGCTTATGTGAACCATGTTACTGTTTTAAACCGAGAATATTTTAAACGGGCCAGAGTTTATTTTCTGTTGCAGGACGTAAACTTGGTCCAAACCTATGTGCAAGCGACTAAGACCCAAATAAACAGTGCTATTAAACATCGTCAGTGTTTAGACTGATCCCCTAATGCTATAAATACATTTGTATATGAGGTCTCTACTTTCAGATACAGAACATTATGATGACGTTGTTATTTTGAGATATTTGGCTAAGTATTCATTTTGAGATATGAAGACAATATAAGAATGTTTTTGTCTAAAATGAATAATTTAATTGTATTTATTTATGTTTTTTGTCATGTATTATATAAAGCCATGTGCTTCAATAATTTGTCTACAGAAGCATGTGTGACCCTTTTTACTTTTTCTTTTTCAAAGACAACATCAGAAAAGGGCCTTCACGGTTATCTTAGGTGTTATAAAACTGCTTTTATCGGGCTAAAATTATTTCTATAGTACAAAGAAGGGCTGAAACTCATTCTTACGAGTGTACTGTATCAGCTCAGGTTGACAACACGGTTCTCATTTCCATACAAAGGTGACAAACCCAGTTATTTATAAAGATTTGAAGGGTGCATTATCATCCAAAAATGAGAACCATTATTCACTATGACAATACAAGAGCACTTGCTTTTTCTCTTCGCCCTGTTCAGAAAGAATGTTGACGCAGAAGAGGAATGCCTGTGTCTCAAAACAGCACATTCCCGAGCTGTCAGCACACCGCAAGCAATGACACACACATAAACAAATCATGTTGCACTGGGACGGACGCATGAGTACACACATAACAAAATCCAATACATAACATACACACAACAGAACTCTCATTGTCTGCACTGACATTTTCACCACGTTTGTCATGGAAACTTTTTTTCAGCCATTTCCACTGCAAATAGTCTGAGAACATTAAATCACGGATGAAAATCGAACGTATACACGTTTAATAAGCACGACGGCTACAGCAAATAAACCTCTCCTGCCACTCTAGCGCGAGTGAGCGATAGCAATCGAGCGACAGTAACAAGCTCAAACGGGTGAAATGACTCATAGAATCATCATTTCATTTTGAACGGGGCATTTAGGAGGATGAAAACAATCAAAGGCTCGCTGTCTTCCCAGAAGCTATAGCAAGTGTGTATTAGATTTGGTAGATTTCGCTCTCTGATACTGGCGATGCCTCCAGCCAGACAGACAGAGAGAGGCGGAGATTCCATCGCAAGCTTCATGACTAATCTGTGACAGTGATCTGTTCTTTATAAGGATTACATAACGCGCCGTCATTAGTCATGTTCCATGAGCCATATGTCGAGCTAATTGACAATAATGGCAACAATCAGGGTGAAGTGGAAAAGCTGTGGAAAGCAGCACACCAACCAGACCAGATGGATTTGGTTTTTGCCTCTGTTCTTGGTATCTTTTTCCTTTTAAGATTATGAAAGAAAATGAAATCACCTTGAGTCTCACTGTATGTCCAGACGATTACAGCACATCCAGGGTTTGAATCCAGGCCGAGCTGTGCCTTCTTTCCTCCAGTTTAAAGGTCAGTTACAACAAGGAAATACCGGGAAATACCCAGTATAAAAACCACCACTCACTACCAAAGAAACAGCCCCCAGTAGTGTCCCGAATAATTTACATTATTCTAAAAAGACACGTTGATTATGACCTTATGAAAAATAATTATTGTTGCTTTGAGCATCACAAAAAGGTTGAGATATATCTAAACATAAGCATGTAAATATTATGTATTATTTATAAAGACCACTGTGGGTAAACGGGATAATTAATTTAACTATGGGTGAATACATTTGTTTGTTTGTTTTCTTTTGTCACGACAAGATGCAAAAAAGGCGACCTTTTGAGGGAACAGAGAGCCAAACTATCTCTGTTGGCTAATATCGTAGCCAATAAACTGTGCACCATCCACTTGTATTTAATCTGTTCTGTCGGAGTATAATCTGAGGCATGACCTGCAGAGAGTTATGTCTGGCTAAGGCAAAACTTTGCCTTGAATAAAGGCCAATCTGTATGGCATGGCTTTATATAGCAAACATACTTTCTTTGCCCTGTTCTTGTATTCTCTCTTACAATGATTGCAATTGCAAATAAGCAATTCATTGAAGTCCTTCATTTAACATTTTATTTAAATGCATCAGTGTCTATATGTAGAATATTGTCCATGTTGAATAAACAGCACAGTGGGTTGTAGAATATAAAGGAGCTTAACAAGTTATAGGCTAGTGATAGATTTAGCCTGTTCCCAGCTTACTAGCATGTTAGCTGTTAGCTCAACGGCCGATGTAGTTCACCAGTTAACCATACGAGTAGTCACCACCACGTCACCAAGCATCTGGAAAATCTTAAATCTTATTTTGTCTTTGTATCTTCCATTATGGACCTTAGGAGTCGTCGTTAACTTTTCGCCCAACGTTTTTATGGACACAGTCTTGTCCATTCAACTTGGTGGGAGAGCCAGATATTTTCATCTCTGGAACTTATGATTCAACCTGGAAGATTTAAAGCCCATCCAGGACACATCCATGGTAAAGGCTCCAACTGTGAGTCATGTACCATCATTTTAGGGGGAAAAATTAATGGGACTTTTTACTTGTGGAACCTGGGCTGCCCCAAAATAGCTCCTCCTAAATTTGCAAACTAAACTATTTAATGTTTTTGCGTTCGGTTTCGTTTACCTGTTTGTTTTAGTTAAATACACCGCTCTCATTCCTATTCAGTATAACGTAAATATATATAAAACTCACAAGGCTTTGATGCGCAAACAAAAATAGAAAGAAAAAAAAGAGAGACTGAAATTTTCCCGGCAGAAAGTCTACTGGGGGATTTGGCGACTGGCATTGAACATCAAAACAAGATGTGTTTTTTTTTTTCTGTTACAGGAAAATATTCATCGACATTGTTTTGGAGAATACCTCACACCTGAACATAGGGACTGGAGGTGTAAAAATAAATTTGAATGATGAAGGTAGAAACTAATCAGGACAGATGTACCTTCCCGTGATGAAAAAGCACCATCCACAGAGTACTGTTTCCATGGCCGCCGGTTGGAAAAACACTCCCAGCATATCTGTTTTGATCATCAGATTTCTGACAGCACCACTGATTGTAGATCACATAGCATGTTTGCAGCGTGACTACCTCCCTTCTGCTGCTTCATACTCGATTTGCTTGGCTTGCAGATTTTTCCTCCATATGCAGCATTTTCTCGGATGGCATGCATCTCTTGATGAATGGCGGAGAGACCTTTGGCCTCTGAAGAAACGTTTGAAAAGAAGCCGTGGCGGTCCAGTGAGTCTGCATGCTCAAACTAGCGTGCTAATAATTCACTTTAACATCACACACGCCCTGAAAATATGCCTTACAGGAAAATAATAAAATAGATGATAAGCATCTCTAAATCAATCATTAGCTCTTAAAATCAATGCCTTAAGGGGAGACACGACAGGTGAATCTCTTTAAAACCAAAATCTAGATGTTGGATCAAGACAGAATTTAAATCTTTTTTTTCTTTTTTCATATTCACAAATTATTGGGGGCGCCCATAGCTCAGTTGATAGCCTTCAGAATAGTGCTAAGAATAATCATGGAAAGATTTGTTGATGAACGTGCTTTAGAAGTTTCGATTTTGGTTCAGAGTATTTAAAAAAGGTAATGTTGAGATAATGTCCGGAGAAATCAACAGAAACAAACTGACAAGATTTGGTCAAATTGTACCTAGATGTACATTTTGAACCTTTGATTTATAGTAGTATGAAAGAAGACGAAGATGTTATGGAAGCAAAATAGTCAAAAATATCAAATTTGACTAGTGCTTGAAAAAACAATGTTTTGGCCTGCAGTGTCTCAAAAGAACAAAACATCACGTGACCCT
Organism: Ammodytes marinus; assembly: GCF_949987685.1. Lineage (NCBI taxonomy): Eukaryota > Metazoa > Chordata > Actinopteri > Uranoscopiformes > Ammodytidae > Ammodytes > Ammodytes marinus. The sequence continues at coordinate 26,902,519 of NC_137217.1, read as the reverse complement.
CCCCCCCTGTACAGTCACTCTGCTTATTTTCCCAGGTTTTTGCCCTGAGGCTATTAAAATCAACTTGGACCATTTTCTCTTTGTATATTTCCGAGCCAGAAACACTAATGCCAGATTTACTCAACCTGAACAATTAGAGGTGACCCGTAGTCGGAGCATTACTGGTGGTTTGGCCCCGTGTTTTGGAATTTGGCGTTGTAAGAGTTTTGAAGTGCCGCTACATTCTCCCTTTCCATCACCTCAGCTATAGTTCCACCCAGAGAGAGTGACCTGTGTGGTTCCATTGGCACAGCCAGCGTTACCCTGAACGGGTTAATGTTGGTCACGGCCAGATTGTAATGCTTCATCGGCACGGAGGCTTTGATAGACCACCGCTTGGTTGGTGCCACCGATTATCAGGAGAGCGTTTGCCAGGAACATCTGAATTGTGTTGTGTGACTTGAAGCGCTTCAATAAAGGAAGTGTGTTTATGGTGTGTTCTTCTCCGGTGTCCCTGAGGTGAAAATCAAGCAGAAACAACAAACACAAAGCAGAAAACAACAGTATTAACCTTTACTGGAAAAGGTAGGGCCTATCTGCAATTGTAGGATCCTCACAAATTGGACAGACACACTGACTGTCTTTTAACAAGAAAAGAGTGTGATCTATGGCTTCAATTGATGCCAGATAAATCCTATGATCGTAGAAAGGCCCAACCTTCTCCAGTATAAGTTAATGTTGTTGTGTTTTCTACAATATGTTTGTGGTTTCTCGATTGCCTGTATGCTTTGTGATGTTGTTGTTGTGATTTCCTCTTTGCCATTTTGATTGGCACTTCAGGGCCACAGTAGTTCTCAGAAAATCTCCATATAAACTTGGTGCGTATAATTTCAGCTTCCTACTGATGTCATGGTCCTCTGCGACCATTTGTGTGGCACAAAGAACGCAGTTCTCTTTCCAGCTTGTGGCCTTGCGGTTCTGTAACTCTTCAAAGGAGCTCATGTGCTGCAGAATAGGCTAATTGGGTGGAAATGTGTTGACATTTCACCAGCCCAATGTCTC